>NW_016816177.1:9758-24132 GCF_001698545.2 Rhinopithecus bieti
AAGAATAAGGTGCTATGAAACCCTAAGGGAGGGATTGAAACAGTCTTTGCAAAAATTATAACTGAGGAAATGATGACAGTGAAAGATCAGACCTAACCGACTCCATCTTGCTTCTAACCTTTAAGCTGTCCTTGTTCATTCCTGGGCATAGGCCTAACTAACCTCTGGAAGGAATTTGCAGACCTTGCACTAGATGAATCAGCTGACACCACCTAGACTGGTAATCTGGCTCAGTCAGTTCTGAGATCCCACCCAGGAACAGAAGACGGCAAGGAAACCTCACTTCAACCCCCTATGATTCCATCTCCAACTTGATCAATCAGCACTCCCCACTTCCCTAGCCCCTTCCCACCAAATTATCTTTAAAAACTTAGGCCAGGCACGGTGGCTCACACTGTAATTCCAGCACTTTGGGAGGCCGAGGCATGCAGATCACAAGGTCAGGAGTTTGAGACCAACCTGACCAACATAGTGAAATCCTGTCTCTACTAAAAATACAAAAAATTAGCTGAGAGTGGTGGCGGGCACCTGTAATCCCAGACACTCAGGAGGCTGAGGCAGGAGAACTGCTTGAATCCAGGAGGCAGAGGTTGCAGTGAGCCAAGATGGCACCATTGCACTCCAGCCCAGGTAACAGTGTGAGACTCTATCTCAAAAAAAAAAGAAACAAAAAACACTTAGATCCCCAAATGCTCAGGAAGTCTGATTTGAATAATAATAAAACTCTGGTCTTCAGCAAAATAAAGTAAAATGCAGGTAAATTAATTCTAATAGTCTGTTGTTACAAAGGCTTTTTGAATTTATACAACAGCAGAACAATATTACAAGACAGAACCTTCAAAAGTCACTTCATTGCAACTCTGAGTCCCTAAGGAAAAGAAAAACATATGTGGAAAAATCCAGTGCTTTTTTAATGGCACAGAGGTCATTGTTTTCTTCTATAATTACAACAGCAAAATCTATATATCTGTGTATGTACACATGTATATGGTTTTTACACTTTAGATAGTATGTCATTCTCCATTTTATACAAATTTTATATAGAATACATATACATGAAAGGTGAATTGGAAAATATTAAGCATTAATAAAATAATGAATAAATCCTACTGAAATAACTTAGAATTATTGGTTTTTATATTTATTCAAACGCTCTAGAACTTTACCATGACATATATAAAAGTGCCCCGCTTCCTTTAATCCATTTGAGGGCCGGGGCACGGTGTCAAGCCCCTCCCTGTAGATCCCAGCCTTCTGGTTTAGGGCCGAGATGGGGCCAGCCTCCGAGTCACGACTGGTCAGGAGATTGAGGGACCTTTCCCTGGGTACACAGTGAAACCCCGTCTCTACTACAAAAAATACAAAAAAAACTAGCGGGGCGACGGCTGGCGGGCGCCTGATAGTTTCCAGCTACTCGCGAGGCTGGAGCAGGAGAATGGCCGTGGAACCCGGCGGAGGCGGGAAGCTTGGCAGTGGCCTCTGAGATTCCCCGGGCCACTGTACTCCAGGCCCGGGGACAGAGCGAGACTCCGGTCTCAAAACAAAAAAAAAAAAAAAAAAAAGAAAAAAAATCCTTTGATTTCTTCATTTGGTTGTGTTTTGTTTCTGTTTTTGTTTTTTGTTTTGAGACAGAGTCTTCACTCTGTCCCCAGGCTGAGTGCGTGGCACCGACTCGGCTCACTGCAGCCCTTCCGCCGCCTTCTCTCTTTCTCCGGCTCCCGGTTTCGGGGTCTGGCCTCAGGCTCCTGAGTGCTGGATTACAACGGCGACCGCCCACCGCGCCCGGCTTATTTTTGGTATTTTTTTTTTTTTTTTTTTTTTTTTTGGTAGAGACTGGGTTTCACCATGTTGGCCAGGCTGGTGATGTTCACATTTTGAAAAGCAAAGGTTTCAGCTGAACCGAGACCTACTTTGTGCTGTGTCACATCGCCCTCTAGTGGCTAAATAGCTTTCTTACACAGTAACCCAAAATAATCACTGTTACATTAAAGATCTTTTGAAAAAATCGTGATAACTATTAAAACTATTAGAAATATACAACTCATAAGCAAAGACACAACACTATGATATTTACATGTTTATCAGACATCAAATACATTGAAATATTTTGTGATGTGTGAATCTTTACATTCCTGAACCATCTATAAAGTTCCATTTCCTAAGGTTAAATTCAGACAGGGTTTTTGAAGACTTTTAACCAGCTAGCAGAGAAAAGTGTGCAATTTCCACTAACCTCCCCAGTGACAAGCTTTCCCAAGACTCAGGGGAGGTTGTATGTGTGTTTGTGTTCTACTATGGTTTCTCTGTGTATAAAAGCTATACATGTTCATCTTAGAAAATTTAGAAATGACAGAATTTGATTTTTCTTATTCCAAATCCCTTGGGAATATTTCCAGTATTGCTGGCAGTGAGGAAGGAATCATTTCAGGACACTGGCTTTCCTCTTCCGCAAGACCCCAGCCAGGCAAATGGAACTGGAGGGCCTTGGACCTGTGGCCCCACAGGACCCTCCTCTGGGGCCTGTACCACTGCAGAAAGGAAGAGGCTGCTCCCACATCAGCCAATGAGCCCAGACGCCAGAAACCTGGGTCTGCGCAATACTTAGGAAGGAAAGTACCGACCACCCAGACCAGAACTGGCAAGAAGGCGAAAGAGGATTGATTCACTCATTCAACAAATACTCGCTGAACTCCAGCCAATGCTAGGCACCGTGTGCAGGATATAGATGACTGAGGTCATCCCTGGTCTCAGCAGTTTGGAGTTGAGAGCTATCATCACGACTGACTTCATGACAATCACATGCCATCAGAGATAAAGTGAACACCCACTTCTAACAAAGCAAAAAGAAGAAGAAAAAGAAATGTACACTCCCAGTTTCTTTGTGCAAAGTGGTATTACTGGGTGATTTGTGACCTTCCCCTTTGTAGGTCTGATTGCCACAAAGCATGGCAATTACCTCACACACCTTTACTCATTCCAAACTAACTGTGCTGAAAACACCACACAATGGAGATTTTCTTTATGCCTGCTCAGACCTAACTGTTCCATATTTACGGGCAGGGTTGTCTTCTCCAAGCCGAAAGAGGCAGAGCCATCACTAGCATTTTTCTTGGAAGGGCAGGAAGTAAAAACACATCTGAGTAACACTCAAGAAAATATTTTTTTATGTCCAAGATGATGAATGAATCTTTATTCTTTCTTTTCTTTTCTTTTCTTTTTTTTTTTTTTTTTTTTTTTTTTGAGACAGAGTCTTGCTCTATCACCCAGGTTGGAGTGCAGTGGCGCGATCACAGCTCACAACATCCTTGATCTCCCAAGCTCAAGCCATCCTCCCGCCTCGGTCTCCTGTGTCACCGGGACTAAGGTGCACCATGCCTGGCTAAAGTTTTTACTTTTTATAGAGATGGGTTCACTCTGTTGCCCAGGCTGCATCTTTATTCTTTCATCCCATCCTCAACCAAAGTCACGTTACTGTAATAGAAGTGAGACACCATAGCCGCGTGTGCCTCAGCAGGCGGGGGCTGCCGGCACTCTTCACACGGCTGAGCATTTCAAAACCATGCTGACAGCTGCTCCACCGTCAGCCTCAGGGTCCCTGAGACTGGCTCTCGGAGATGATCCAGCAGGGTTCTGGTAGCTGAGCTAATCCAGCAAGTCCACACGAGCAGTGAAAATGACTTCTGGGCTTGGGGCTTCCTGGGCCCAGCCCCAGGGTAGGCTGAGCCAACATGCAAAGGACAGCCTTCTGCAACCACAGCCGACCTGGCTGTGCCGCGAGAGGGGCAAGGGGAGACGCGCAGTCCAGGTGGGGCAGGGAGGCTAGAACACGGCCACACCATTTGTGAGCCACAAACATTTTTACTGAGCAGAAAATTCCCTCCAGTTGGGCGGACAGAGGAAAAGCAAAATGAATCAGTAGAGTGCATGGCACATCAGCAGGGAGTTCTATGGAGGAAAACGAAGCAGGAGAAAGGCAGGACGAGGGACATGGAGTGGCAGCTGGGGGCTCGACAGAGTGATGGCAAAAGCTGTGGAAAGGCCGACGTTGGGATATGGCTGTGAAGGGAGTGAGGATGGTGACGTGGCTATGTGTGGAAAGGGCATGTCAGGTTGAGGGGACAGCAGGGATAAATGCCTGGAGAGCAGAGTGGCCTGCTATTTCCCAGGAGGAAGGACCTGTGGCTCAAGTGTCAGTGAAGGTGAGCGCAGAGGGTTGAAGTGGAGGTAACAGGGCCAGGCTGTGTGCAGCCCTGTGGATGTGGGCGAGGGAGGTGTCTCTGCTGGGTGAGAGGAACGGCCACCGGAGGGCTTTCGGGAGAGCACGTGCTGGGAAGTTTATCAGGCTCACTGTGGCTGCTGTGGGAGGACTGTTTCAGGTGCCTCCTCTTTACCCCACTGGGGCAGGAGGATGGCTGCACACACATGCCTGACACCGCATGGAGGAGGTGAGCACCGGTTTATTAGCCACATAGATAGACTCACACCCCAGGGAGGAGAATCCCACACTGTGCAGGAGGAAGCCGCAGGGTTGAACAGCCCTGAGCTCAGAGGAGGGTCTACATGCATTGCAATTAAAAAGGAAATGCAGCCAGGTATGAGCTCATGCCTGTAATCCCAGCACTTTGGAAGGTCAAGGTGGATGGATCACCTGAGGTCAGGAGTTCGAGAGCAGCCTGACCAACATAGCGAAACCCCGTCTCTACTAAAAGAAAAAAAATTTAAAAAATAGCCAGGCGTGGTGGTGCACACCTGTAGTCCCAGCTACTCAGGAAGCTGAGGCACGAGAATCACTTGAACCCGGGAGGCAGAGATTGCAATGAGCCAAGATCACACCACTGCACTTCAGCCTGGGTGACAGAGTGAGACTGTCTCAAAAAAAAAAAAAAAAAAAAGGAAATGCATGCCGTCAAGTCCACTCATGCCGAGATGAGGTGGCTGCAGTTGTCCACCATCACATGGTGGTACAGAGTCCTCTGGACAGGGCCCAAGTGCTGCCACTCCTCCTGGGGGACCCCAGCCACGTCCTTGAATGACACTGATGCCTGTAACTGTGCATTTCTCAGCACTCAGGGGGTTCAGAAACAGGACATGGAAAACACATTTAGGATTCTTACTATGTTTGTTGTTGCAAATTGAAACAAGTTGCTGTGAGGTATGCCTATTGTAGTTCTACTTTTGCCTTATACTTTGGGGGTAACTCAAGCAGCAAACATATTTTGGACATCATAGCTCATTTGTACATGTGCATGCATTAGACACATATACTATCGTGTACTAATATAACACTAGTAATTTTTTTTTTTTTTGAGATGGAGTCTCGCTCTGTCGCCCAGGCTGGAGTGCAGTGGCTGGATCTCAGCTCACTGCAAGCTCCGCCTCCCGGGTTCCCGCCATTCTCCTGCCTCAGCCTCCTGAGTAGCCGGGACTACAGGTGCCCGCCACCACGCCCGGCTAGTTTTTTGTATTTTTTAGTAGAGACGGGGTTTCACCATGTTAGCCAGGATGGTCTCGATCTCCTGACCTCATGATCTGCCCGTCTAGGCCTCTCAAAGTGCTGGGATTACAGGCATGAGCCACCGCGCCCAGCAACACTAGTAATTTGTTTAAAATGCTTATTGTTTAGGTGACAATCAATGTAATTAGAGTTCCCACAATTTCCTCTCCACCCCTTAATAGATAATCCCGGGCATTCCTTGGGCTGTTCACACCCTCCTTGAAGATCCCTGCTGTGCCAATGGGGAGTCTGTACAGCGATCCGTGTAAGGCCTGAATGTGCCATATCAGACTTAGGTCAAAGAAGCAATGCTTCAGAAGAGTGGACAGTGGCTGAAAGCGAAGCCAGAACCAGAGACCTGAAAAAGAGATGACTGCCTTCACTAAAGCAACAGCAATGGCGAAAGGAATCAGGGACTAGTCCCACAGCAGAAGCTGCAACAGAATTTGTCATCCATTTCTTGAGTGGCTTCCCTGAATGAATAGCTGGGCCGATGCTCGCACCATCTATAGCATTAAGATTTGCAAAGTGGGAAATACGGCAAAGGCAGAGTCTATAAATTAAGATCTAGGGCAGTTCTGGACCTTGTAGAACTTTATGTCTAACTGGAAAGATCCAGAAATGGTAGTTTTCACTAATCGGTGAAATGCAGAGGCAGGGGCAGCACGGGCTCTGAGGACTGAGATAAGGAAGGACAAGTGGAAAGAGAAAAGGATTGGTTTTGTGGATGAGGCCATCAGATTTGACTCACGACAGGTCAGGAGGAATGGAGAAGCTGACGGGGCACGGTTCAAGGTCCATGTAGCCCCAGTGAGAGCTTGAGGTGAAGCTGTGTCAGAACAGCAGGATGTGTCCAGGACTGAGTTGCACCTGAGAATGAGGTTACATGGTGAACTCTTCTCATCACTGTCCCCAGTGGACAGTAAACCCCACTGTGGGAAACTGCCTTTTCAGCTGTAACTGTGCAGATGCCACACCCCTGGGCAGTCCTCACTCTGCAGGATCCCAATTCTCCCAGTGCCCAGTGATGCCAGCAAAACACGTTACCAGGAGTGCCCAATCTTTTGGCTTTCCTGGGCCACATTGGAAGAAGAACTGTCTTGGACTGCACATAAAATACATTAACACTAACAAAAGCTGATGAGCTAAAGGAAAAAAAAGGGCAAAACAAAACAAAACAAAACAAAAACACAAAAAACCTCATAATGTTTTAAGAAAGTTTACAAATTTGTGCTGGGCTGCATTCAAAGCTGTCCTGGGCCACTTGCAGCCCGGGGGCTGTTGGTTGGGGGTGAAGGAGGTTCTTGGAGAGATTTCACTGCCCTGAATGCTCACAGTTTAGTAACAGTTCAAACTCCAGTTATCACTATGCCTTCAAAGTGCACACATTGGTGCTAGCGCCTCTGCCCGCCAACCTCTACATGAACACCAGGAGCACATGGCGGTCGGTGACCAACCACATCACTCCCTTCAGAACCCCTACCCAAGCACAGTTTGGCTTCTGTAGGGGCAACACCACGTGTAATCGTCTTGCTTCATAGGTTCCCAGTAATAAACCCACTCGGAAAGTTACAAAAATAAACAACTGGAAGAGCAGATTGGCCAACAAAGATGAAAGTGCAGGAAAGAAAGGAAGAGTGATAGCCCCGGAAGAACCGCTCAGACCTCAGGGAAAGGGCACCGTGGCGCCGCCTCTGGGGGTGCTGACACTGCTGGTCAGGAGGCGGTGGCTGGGGGCCACCAAGCCTGGCTTTCGATACTTTTTAAAAATTTTTTTTTGAGATGGAATCTCACTCTGTCATCCAGGCTGGAGTGCAGTGGCGTGACCTTGGCTCACTGCAAGCTCTGCTCCCGGGTTCACGCCATTCTCCTGCCTCAGCCTCCCGAGTAGCTGGGACTACAGGTGCCTGCCACCATGCCTGGCTAATTTTTTTGTGTTTTTAGTAGAGACAGGGTTTCACCGTGTTAGCAAGGATGGTCTCGACCTCCTGACCTCGTGATCTGCCCGCCTCGGCCTCCCAAAGTGCTGGGATTATACCTTTTTATAAAGAAATAAAACACTTTAATTCTCAATGTGTCTAATGCTTTTAAATTACAACATACGAAATGAATATCCGTTTTCCTGAGTTTTGTTTTCATGTGTTCATATGAAAACAATATGCAATGGTAAGAGGCTTGTTAATGCTGGGACAAAAAAATTCAAAGGTTGCAGAACACTCATGGTTTTTTCCACTGATTATTAAGATCACTTTATAGTTTTGACTTGCACGGTCAATCTTCTGGTCACAGACTACTATGCAAAGTGAGGACTGTGCTGATATCAGGAAATCTTTGTTGGATAGAAGCACGCTAGGAGTTTCAAAAGGAGACATGGGAAGAAGTCATGTCCCCAAAGTCCTCTATTTGGTACTAAGAAGATACTCACTTAGGTATAAGGAGGAGGTGACGGGCTTTCCAGAAGGAGGAGCATTCAGGTGTAAGATGTGCTGAGCAGGGCAAGAGACAGCTGAACTGGTTCAGGAGAGAAAACGAAACTTGGAAATATATTTAAGAATATTAAAAACGGGTAGTTTTGACCTAAAAAGAGCAAAACTAGAAAGACCTGATGCCCAACTGGATGTGACAGGAGCTGAGAGGGCCGGAGGGGGGGTTAGGGTGACATCGTCCTACAGGGAGCAGGGGGATGGGTGTGATATGGGAGCTACCACCCCAAGCAGTCCGGCGCCTGGCCCTGGGGTGACCAGGTGAGGGAATATTGGCCTGCAGGATAACAGCCACATAAAGAAGGTAGTTGAAGGAGGAGCCTATAGCAGCAGTTAATTTGCTTGTGAAAGGCATGTTTATCACCTCTAAGAATTGGCTGGCCCTGGGAGGAGCAGTCTGTCCCCAGCCAGAGAGGCCCCAGATACGAGAGCACCAAGAACACAGAAATAAATAAAAACGTGGGTAATACACTTGTCTGTAGTCAGGTCGCTGCTGAGTGGAAGCCATAGGCAAATGGTTTCCATTTGTGATAATGGAATTTCCACGAGAGGAAATGCACCACCACACAGGGGTTTGGAACATGAACGATAAGCGTGGAAACATTTTGCGGAGAACATGATCGTAAGCTGTCGAGAGACTTGCAGATCACAAGTATTGCTACCTTAATGGACATCCATTCTCCCTCCAGGTGGTCTAGACTTTATCCCCGCTAGAGGCAAGAACATCATAAAGACATCGACCTCCACCTCTGGAAGCCAGTACTGAGCTCTGGCTTGCCACACTGCCTTCCCCTTCCATCAAAAGCCAGCAGGGACAGCAGCCTGTGTGAGCTCAGGGTTGTCACTGCAAGGTGGTCGCTACATGACTTACACAGAGACGTTTTTCAAATTTCACTTTTCTTTTTCTCTCATGAGGAATCAGTCAGGTTTATGCTTCTCATCAAGGGACGTCTTTAAACACACAGTATCCCTCATGGCCTTGGCTATCAATATGCTCACAAATAGCTTGGTACCAAGAGGACCTGTGTATGTCTACATGACAACTTTGCCTTGCAATCGATCCGTTCTATGTTTTCTCTGGTTAATTTCCGTCAATTTCTGTGTCTACATTTGGACATACAGACCTTGAAATCCCTTATAAAAGCCATTGTAAAGCAAGGTGGTTCCTAAACAGCTCACCTGAGACCTTCTCATGTTCTGTTGTTCTCAACGGAGTGTGGAAGACTGGAAGGTGGCACAGAGTGGGGAGCAAGGAGAAGTGGAGTTGAGTGAAACCTCAACGGTCTTACCGCTCCTACATCCACACACGTGAAACCCCGGGCCCTGGGCCAGGTGAAGGCTTCCCTGGGGTGCACTGTTCCTTGGCCCTTGAGCAGAAGCAGGAGGGCCCCGCAGAGGCAGCACAGCCTGTCCACGCACAACCCTCATGAGTATGTGAGCTCACATTTGCAGTTTTGCGGAGGATTAATGCCAACTTTATTGTCCATTGACTTATTAACTATTTCTCCTTTGCATGGAAAAAAAAATCAGAGAATTGATGATACAGATTATAGTAGCCAAATAATAAAACACCATGGTATAGAAAAAATAGCTTTATTGTTTGGCTGCATTCCCACTAGTGCTGTTGAGATTTTGGGAGCATGAAGGGGTGGCCTGCCCCTCCACACTTGTGGGTGTTTCTCGTTAGGTGGAACGAGAGACTTTAGAAAAGAAATAAGACACAGAGACAAAGTGTAGAGAAAGAAAAGCGGGGCCCAGGGGACCGGCGCTCAGCTTACAGAGGACCCACGCCGGCCTGGTCTCTGAGTTCCCTTAGTATTTATTGATAATTATCTTTACCATTTCAAAGAAAAGGAAGTGGCAGGATAATAGGATCATTGTAGGTAGAAAATTAGCAGTAGGACATATGGATAAAGATCTCTGTGACATGAATAAGTTCAAAGGAAAATGCTGTGCCTTGATATGCATATGCAAACATCTCCATAAACCTTTTAGCAGCATTACTCCAGCAAGTCCCACCTTATTTCTAAAGGCGGTTTTCTCCTTGCTCAGTAAACAAAGCACACAATGGGTTTTACACCAAAATGTTCCATTGCCCAGGGACGGGCAGGATTTTTAACCAGCAAGCTGCCTTCAGGTACTTGTTTAACAAAGACACGTCCTGCACAGCCCAATATCCATTAAGCCTTGAGTCACCACAGTGCACGTCTCTTGCAAGGACAAGGTTGGGGGTAGGGTCACAGATTAACAGCATTTCAAATACAGAACTAAATGGAGTCTCTTATGTCTACTTCCTTCTATATAGACACAGTAACAGGCTGATCTCTCTTTCTTTTCCCCACAGGAGCACCCAGGCAAGACTCCGGAAAGGGGATGAGGAAGCCGAAAGCAAGCTACGTTTGAATGCTTGGCTCTAACTTCCTCTGGATTTTCCCAATGAATCTTTTGTTATGAAGTTTCTGGTCACTTACTGCGAGAGAGAGAACAGCAGAGCCCTGAGTTTTCCTCCTGGCTCTGTCGTCCACATACGGGCGACCTTAGATATGTTATTCACTCTCAAGATGTCTTTCACCTTCCAAAGCTCAGCACCTTCCGCCGGAAGCCTGCTCCTCTGTGCTGTGTTGCTGGCCTCAGTGCATGGGGACAGTCACCCGGCCATCACACTAGGAACCCAGCAGCCATCTGTGACTTCATCTTTCTTGCAGTCAGAGGGTCACTAAGGCTCACTGTTCTTCTTTAAAACCCTCCCCATTTCTGCCCTGAATTGACATCCATCTGGGCATTACTGTCAGGGTCACCTTTCCATGTGTGAGTGCTGCTGATGTTGGTTCTCCAAACGCACTGCGGTGACTCCTGTCTCCTTCGGGGTGAGATCCGAGCCGTGGAGCAGCAGCTCCATTTGCTGGGTCTCAGGCCCTCCAGTTTTCCTTGGACTCTCCTTCCTCACCAATCCACCGCACACTTCAACCACACAAAACACAGTTTTCAGAGCAAGCCACAGTGCTTCATGCCTCCCATCAGGGTCTCTCAGTCTCTGCATTATTTACACTCGGGGCTGGAGAGCTGTGTTGTAGGGTCCTGGACTGTGCGCTGTAGGATGTTAGCAGCAGACTTGGCCTCTACCCACCACGTGCCAATAGCATACCCACCCTCCAGTTTTGATAACCAAAACAGCTTCAGACTTAACCAAATGTGCCCCAGAAAAATCATCCCCAGTTGAAAGCAGCTGCTGTTTGCTTTTACAAATGCTGGTCGTTTTACCTGGAATAACCTTCCCTTCATACCAAACTCCTACCCTACCTTCAAAACTCAACCCAATCATCTCTTCTCTGGCGACCTCCTTGCTCAGGCACAGGCAGAGCTAAGCCTTATTTTCCTTGTGAAGCCAGGTTCCTTGTAATACCTCTAAAATCAAGCTCATCTCACTATATTGGAGTCTTTTGCTTGGAAGTATCTTTCTTTTCCCTGGCCTATTAGTGCCCGGGAGAAATGGCACTAATTGTGCCCTCCTTGTCTGGGATAGATCCTAGCAAGGCACATGCCTGGGGAAAGTTTGTTCAAAGAATGAACTGAATTCATCTTATTCTCTCATGTTAACAGCAATTAAAACATGTTCCTTTATGGAGATGTTGACACCAATATTTTGTGTTTACTAAGATAAACTCTAAACCAAAGCTGGAGCTTAATTTTGCTTCTGAGGTTCTGATTTCAAATGCCAAAAGGAAATAGGTGTGAAAGCCAAGGACCTATTCTGCCAGTGGGAATGTCAATGACAGGGGATGAAATCAAAATTCCTGTGGGCCCTACCAAGCCATCGTTTCTTCTCATCGTAAAACTGACCTCAGGAGCATATGTGCCATGCTGATACTAAGATTTGATGAGATCACTATCTGATTTCACAAATCTTTCTGAAACAAATGAATTAGCAAATTCTAGCATAAACTGATACAAATGGGCATCAGCTTTTGAAAAGCTGGCATTTGCATATAAACAACTACTTCATGACTGTATGTACAATAGATGTCTGATATATTCTCTCAGCTCTAGAACATTCAGTAGAGGAAGAAGAACATAACAATCATTAAACAAATCCAGAAAGTGAAATTTTTCCCTAGGCAACTTATCTTATCCCTTCAAAAATCAATGTACATCACTAGATAAAACAAACAAAACACATTAACAAACACCAAAGAATTAAGAGTGCCAGAAAAGGCAAATACACAGGTAAATATAAAATACTTTTGTCTTGCTTTTCATAACTTGTTTATGAAATCATTTACTGTTTAAGCAAAAATAATAACAAAGTATGATGGTGTTTAGAACATATGTAGAAACAAACCGTATGAATAAAGTATGGCTGTGACATGTCATTGAAACGTACACATACGTGTTTTCATCCACAGTTCCTGGTTCATAACCCTTATAGCACTTGTGACAGTAAACAGAATCTGTCTCTCACACCTTCTCTTGCCCTTCTTTCCCCTGCCCATGGCAGGACTCTGACTGTGGGTCATGAGACCCTCATTCCAAAGAGGGTTTTGTCCCACACCCTGGAGGAAGGCAGGCTACAGAGAGGCCAAGGAGCATCTGAACACACCGGCCTTACTGGGTTTAGGGCCGTTTTGTCCAATCACATTGCCACACAGTCGCCCATGCTTCAGTCAGGCCTAGCCAACAAAGTCCCCATATAAAGACCCAAGAAGATAGGGTTTGGAAGCTTCTGGAGAGCTGAACACATGAAGAGCAACTAAAAAGTGAAGAACTCATTCACATGTGGGGGGGCCTCCCTGACTCCACATGGGCGGAAGCTCCCGCACTTGGGACCCTTCCAGGCCTCATCCCGTGTGTATCTCTTCATCTAGCTGCCCATCTGCGTCCTTTAAAATGTCCTTCATAATAAACTGGTAAACAACATAAGCCTTTCCCTGAGTTCTGTAAGCCACTCCAGCAAATTAATCAAAACCATAGAGGGGGCTGTGGGAAGCCCAGCTTGAAGCCAGTTGATTAGAAATTCCAGAGGCCTGGACTTATGACTGGTGTCTGGGGGTGGGAAGTGGCAGCCTTGCAGGCTGGGCCCTGTTTGTGGGATCTGGTGCCATCTCCAGATAGATAGAGTTGGAATTGAACTGGAGGATGTCCAGCTGGTGTCCGCTGCAGAGGTGACTGCTTGCTTGCGGGTGAGGAGAAAGCCCCACATACTTGGGGTCTCAGAACTCTTCTGTGTAGATTGTTGTGTGTAGGTGTGAATGCAGAGGAGAAACAGTTCGGGGTTTTCCTAAGAATGGCAGTAGCACAAAATATGGGAGGAGGAAATGGAAATATATTGTCACAAAGTTTTTACAATATACTTGAATTGGTATCATATTACATGAAATTAAATGGTGATAAGTTTAAAATGCAAAATGTAAATCCAGAGAATTCTTCTGGCTCTTACCCAAGACCATCAAGGCAGTGCTTCTATGAGTCTGCAAGAATCACAGTGTTACTGGGCTTGGGGTGCCCCCTAATACAGATATGGCTTAGACCACAACACCTAAGTCCCTTGGAATACCTGGAAAGCTTTCCCAGAAAGGATGGGTACAAATAAGCCCAACTGCAAAGATGACACTACCTAACTCTTCAATGCCCAGACACTACCAAACATCTACAACCATCAAGACTTTCCAGGAAAGCATGGCCTTACCAAATAAATACGTCACCAGGGGCCAATTCCGGAAAGACAGAGATATGTGATCTTTCAGAGAATTCTAAATAGCTGTTTTGAGGAAACTCAAGGAAATTCAAGATAACACAGAGAAGCAATTCAGAATCCTATCAACACATTTAACAAAGAGATTGAAACAATTTTTTGAAATCAAGCAGAAATTCTGTAGTTGAACGATGCAACTGACATACTGAAGAATGCATCTGAATCTCTTAATAGCAGAATTGATCATGAAGAAGAAAGAATTAGTGAGCTTGGGGCCAGGCCCAGTGCCTCACCCATGTAATCTCAGCACCTTGGGAGGCTGAGGCAGGCAGATCACCTGAGATCAGGAGTTCAAGACCTCCCTGGCCAACATGGTGAAACCCCATCTCTCCTAGAAATGCAAAAATTAGCCAGGTGTGGTGACAGGCGCCTGTAATCCCAGGTACTAGGGAGGCTGAGGCACCAGAATTGCTTGAACCTGGAAGGCGGAGGTTGCAGTGAGCCGAGATTGAGCCACTGTACTCTAGTCTGGTCAACAGAGCAGGACTCTGTCTCAAAAAAAAAAAAAAAAAAAAAAAGAGATTTAGTGAGCTTGAAGACAGGCTATTTGAAAATACACAGAGGAGACAAAAGGGAAAAAAATGAAAAAGAATGAAGCAGGCCTAGAAGGTCTAGAAAATACACTTCAAGTGGAAAATCCAAGAGTTA
>NW_016816177.1:27447-31555 GCF_001698545.2 Rhinopithecus bieti
GAAGGGATATTTCTTACAACTGCATGTGATATAAATCAATAATTACCCACACTATTTTAGTTGTAAAACACTAGGTAAAATCGTCTTTTTGAACAGATATTTTACAAAAGAAGATAAAAAAGACCAATAAGCATATGAAAAGATTCTCAGCATCATTAGTTCTCTGGAAATGCAAATTAAAATCATAATGGGATACTACTACATACCCATTAACATAGCAAAAATTACCAAAATAAACCACCCAGGAAAACACCAAATATTGACAAGCATACATTTCTGTATGAGAAAGCAAGGATGTCATATATTTAACGGAAACTATCACACATTCCTGGTGGAAATATAAATTGGTAGTGATTTGGACGTTTCTCAGGTAATTAAGCAAATATATACTAAACATAAGACCTGAAATTCTATTCACCAGTAATTACCCTTGAGAAGTGGAAACATACGTCTCTATAAATACTTGTAACACAGATGTTCATAGCATCTTTACTCATAACAGCCAATAACTGGAAACAGCTCAAATGCCCATCAGTAGGTACAAATAAACACAAAATTTTGGTGTTTCCATACAACAGAATAGTACTCAGTAGTCAAAGGAAACTACTGCCACATAGCAAGATGAATGAAACTCAGAAACATTATTCCAAGCAAAATAAGGCAGACACAACATAATACATACTGATGACGCCAGTCGTGTTAAATTCCGGAACAGGCAAGGTAATCTGTGGTGACAGGATCAGTATTGTCTGGGGCCAGTCGGGGGAGAATGACCACAGAGGGGTGGGAAGGACCCTTTCGGGCAATGGAAATGCTGCGTGTCTTCAACACAGTCCCACTTCCATAGGATGTATGTATTTCTCAAAACTCAGCTGAGTGTTCATTTAAAGTAGATGCATTTTAAAGTTTAGCTACAACCTCAATAAAGTTTATTAAAAATTATAATGCCAGTTGGACACAGTGGCTCACTCTTGTAATCCCAGCACTTTGGGAGGCCGAGGCGGGCAGATTACTTGAGGTCAGGAGTTCGAGACCAGGCTGGCCAACATGGTGAAGCCCCATCTCCACTAAAAACACAAAAATTATCTGGGCACGGTGGCGGGTGCCTGTAATCCCAGCTACTCGGGAGGCTGAGGCAGGAGAATCGCTTGAATCCAGGGGGCAGAAGTTTCAGTGAGCTGAGATCACGCTACTGCACTCCAGCCTGGGCAACAGAGTGAAACTCAAAAAAAAAAAAAAAAAAATTAAATGTCACAGTTTTATGTCATACGAATCCCAAAATAGCTAAAATGGTAGCTCTTTCATATGAATTATTTTCAGTAAATATTTGCAAGAAATAAACGTACTTTAAGATGATTGGGTGTTACTATTATTCTGACTTAAGTTGTCCCATAAAACATTAGGAATTTATACAAGCAACGTTCAAACTTTTGTTATCATCTTTGCCTTTCACTAAAACCTTCACAATAAGGTTCTTGCCTAGAAATAGACATAACACTTTCATGCAATGAGTTTTATTATCATTGTATTTATAAATATTTTTTAAAAGGGAGCACGAGTAGGTCATTTACTTATAAAAGTCTCAAAGTGACTTTACCGATGACGTCCTTTCATAAATAACCACTCTCTATAAAACACTTCCCAAGAAACACATGGATCCTACAAGGGTTGGTGTTACTCTTATCAGTCATTATTGATAAATAATTATGATGAGGAGACACAAAGGCGGCGATGCACCTGCTGTGGCACCGGTGGCCACAAGGTGGCGTGAATGTCCAGCAGCCGCCCCAGTCACCTAGAAAGAGGTTGGAGCAGCCAGGCTTCCGGAAGCAGAGGCCTCACTGAGGGCAGTGGGACTAGACAGGAACCTCTCACCTTGTGAATTTCCCTAAAGAGGGGTCTCCCTAGATAAGCTTCGAAGGAAGGCCCAGTGCCCAGAGTAAGGCACAAAGTACTACAAAGAAAAACTATGTCAAACTTGATGAGGCCTACGTCACCCTAACTACAGCCTCATTTACCCTATATAGGAGCTGATGGGGCTTAAATTATCCTAGGCCCACGTTATTCTAGATCAGGATTTCTCAGCCCTCTCATTATTGACAGTTTGGGCTGGAGAATTATTTGACTCCTCGGTTTGGGGAGCCTCTGCCCACCTGCCCAACTGTGGCAACCAAACTCGTCTCCAGACCTTGCCCATGACCCTCACTGGGCAAAATCATTCACAGTGGAGAGTCACTGCCCCAAATAAGGCTTAAATTACTAGCAAGGCCGATACTACACCAAAACCAATCTCCATTATTACACCAAAACCAGTCTCCATTATTACGCCAAAACCAATCTCCATTTTCTTAGATCAATGGTTCTCAAACGGCAGCCTGCACGGAATCCCCTAAGGAGCTTGTGAAGTCGCACACACCTGAGCCTTCCCCCCAAGTTTCTAGTTTCTGGGTCTAACCCATTCCCAGGTGATGTAGATGCTGCTGATGCAAGGATCTCACTTGGAGAACCACTGCCCCAGACAATGACTACATTCCCCATGCCCACATTTCTCTAGATAAAGCTTCCATTTCCCTAGGACCACCTTATCCTAATCGAGGCTTACAACAGACTCGAGGTGTTCATGTTACTATTTTTATTATTAAGGTAAAACCAGGAAATTTTCGTAGAAAAAAATTCAAAAGCAACAGAACGAGGTATTATATGCATAGAAATACCTCAACATAACATAGATGGTGAGAAACAAAGGCATTGTCAGTCCTTGGGCATGAGGAAGGGCAGGGCAGAGGCAGGGCACAGGCAGGGCTCCTGGCTACAGTCCCAGGTCTTCTTTGAAGATGGAAAAGGAAAACAATAGAAGACACCAGCTTAAACAAACACTTCAGTAATTTTCCTGTTTGAAATTAGAAGAGCTTCTGTTGCACTTTGGGAATCGCTACTTTATTGTAAATTATGAGCCGGGAGCAGTGGCCCATGCCTGTAATCACAGCACTTTGGGAGGCCGAGGCGAGTGGATCACCTGAGGTAGGGAGTTCGAGACCAGCCTGGCCAACATGGTGAAACCCCGTCTCTACTAAAACATGCAAATATTAGCCGGTCGTGGTCGTGGGCACCTGTAGTCCCAGCTACTTGTGAGGCTGAGTAACGAGAATCGCTTGAACCCGGGAGGCGGACATAGCAGTGAGCCGAGATTGCGCCACTGCACTCCTGCCTGGGTGACAAGAGCGAGACTCCATCTCAAAAAAAAAGAAAAGAAAAGAAAAGAAAATTATGACTCTAGATATGAATAAACAAATAGCATGCTACTGCAATCAACTTTGACAAAGACAAAATTGTACTGGTGACTTTTTCAACAGTAGCTTATGGAAGACTTGTCTGATTACAAACTTGGTAAATGGCTAAGAATATTCATTCCTCAATGGATTTTATAACAATTATCTTAGTTTTTAGTAAAAATCATGTTGTCTTTAACAGCCACAGACACCAAAGAAGTTCTTCCCCATTGTTTTTTCATATAATTATGGCTCATTTAAAAGAATTTCTACTATTTCAAAGTGTTTTTATTTATAACTCAAAAAAAGATTAGCCTATTTTTCTGCCTAGTCAGTTGTAGAATACCACCCTCTACTAATGGGTTGTTGACTCAAGGTTATCTTAAAGGATTCCAGACCCAGGGTCAGAAAGGAACCAAGCCCTGTGCATACTCAGTGCTATTCATGTGTTCACAGAATGATTACGGGACACACATTGCATGTGAGCATTTGTTCTACATTTGCATCACGTGGAAGCTTACATAGCAAATATTAATATTCCAGGCCAGGTGTGGTGGCTCACGCCTGTAATCCCAGTACATTGGGAGGTAGAGGCAGGTGGATCACCTGAGGTCAGGAATTTGAGACCAGCCTGGCCAACATGGTGAAACCCCATCTCTACTAAAAATACAAAATTAGCCAGGTGTGACGCCACATGCTTGTAATCCCAGCTACTTGGGAGGCTGAGGCAGGAGAATCACTTGAACCCAGGAGGCAGAGATTGCAGTGAGCCGAGATCACGCTACTGCACTCCAGCCTGGGTGACAGAGCGAGACTCCATCTCAAAAAAAAAAAAAAAA
>NW_016816177.1:32698-73655 GCF_001698545.2 Rhinopithecus bieti
AAAAAAAAAAAAAAAAAAAAAAAAAAAAAAAAAAAAAAAAATTAATTATTCCACATTCACAGAGAAATGAATCAACGTATTACACTTAAATTCATAGTCACTACCATAAAAGGGGAAGACAGCTCAGTGCAAGGAACAGGTGCTTCTGCCTGAGTTTCAGAGATTTCTCTTTTTCTTCTAAATTACAACAGTTGTCATGTGGCCTGCGAGTTGTCCTCTGGCCCCCGAGTGAAGGGACGGTGGTCACAGACTCTTGGACAGAGTCCCTTTCCCTTTGGGAATCAGGCTGACGCCACACCGCCTGCTGTGGACTCGCCAGGCCATTTGCTTCTGGTGATACCAGCTCATCTTCATCTATATAAATTTTAAACCAAAACGGCAATGTTCTCTAAATTGTTAAATGCCTCCCATCTGTTAATCTCCAGTTGTTTGTGAACTGCACAAAAATCAGACTGCTGTGGTTTTTAAAAGTTAAAAGTGAATTGTTATGGAAAATTTAGCAAGAACATAAACACAGCATTAACAGGTGGTTTAATGTTCAGCCTAACCTATAAATCTATTGCTGCTTGTACCTACAAAATGACCTCATTCCACTGGAAGGAGAAAGCAATTGCCTTGGGGCTTCCACTTTGATTTGCCCTCACATTTCTAGGCTAACTTTTTTCTCCTACCAGATTTTTGTAGCTTAAGTGTATTAGAGCATTCAGGTATGCTGCAGGGTAATTAAGCATAAAGGGCAAGGCTTTTTACAAATGAAAACAGCTATCACTCTTTTAAGGCAGCAAAGCGTTTCTGAGACCTAATGCAGGAAAGGGAGGTGAGCAGGGGCATTAAGGCTGAAGCTTCCTCGCCCCACACCGCCCCCTGCTGGAGGGAAGGCTGAGTCTCCCCTGGCCCCTCTCCTGATTCTGGAGGAAGGCGCGACTCTTCTCTGGATCCCGGAATCTGGGGCCCACTCTGTTTCAGGTCTTAATTTCTAGACCTAAACAAAACCGTCAACCAGAAACCTCAAAACCATCTTAGACTCCAAAACGAAAGTAAGACAGCTTATTACAGGGTTGCATTCTGTCCCCCAAAAGGCTGTTAGAGTTTTAACTCCCAGCACCTGTGAATGTGACCTTAATTGGAAACAGGTCGTTGCAGGTGATCGAGGTAAGATGAGGTCGTTAGGGTGGGCCCCAACCCACGATGATCGTGTTCTTATAAAAAGGAAAAATGTCGGGGCACACACACAGAGAACACCATGTGAAGATGCAGAGATCGGGCGACGCTTCTGCAAGCCAGGGCAGGCCAGAGACGGCTGCAACCACAGAGGCTGGCAGGGCCTGAGCCGGTTCTCCCTCATAGCCTCGGGAGAACCAGCTCTGCTCTGACACCTGAATCTCGGATTTCTGGCCTCCAGAGCTGTGAGACCACGCATTACTGTTGTTTAAACCACCCAGTCTGTGGCCTTTTGTTACAGTAGCCCTACGACACCAATGCTAGATATTCTATCCTATAAATAAAACCAGAAAAAAAAGAGAAAAGAAATGACTTTATTGTGGCTTTTTCCCACTCCAGATCTACTAGTCTGAACTGTCAGTGGGAGAAATTGGAGCGGGGCGTGGCACGGGCCGGGCGGGCTCCCTGTACGCTGTAGCCTGGTGCTAGACCCAGGTGCTGCTGGGAGTGGAACGAGCTAGACCCAGGTGCTGCTGGGAGTGGAACGAGCTAGACCCAGGTGCTGCTGGGAGTGGAACGAGCTAGACCCAGGTGCTGCTGGGAGTGGAATGAGCTAGACCCAGGTGCTGCTGGGAGTGGAACGAGCATTGTAAATGGCGAGCGGTGGTTACAGAAGCCTCTGTCCTTCCACGCCGAGAGAAGTCCCACTGAAAAATGACTGCAGTGTGCCACAGGTAAATGTTTGTATCTATATGACTCTGCTAGCTGCAGGAGAACCACATTTGCCCTGAGTGCATCGGGGACTTTGGGTAAAGAGGACAGGTATTGAGGCCAGACACTCTTGGGTTGAAATCTTGCCTCTCCACGTGCTGGCTCTGTGACCTTGGATGGTCAGCTAGAAAAACGGTTTCTTAGAACTGGTTCTACGATGAAGAAGTTGTTTCTTACTTTCCATCTTATTATTGAAATATATTGGTCTGATTGTCTCCAAATGTAAAATACTGAGGGATCCTTCACTATTCAAGGGTCCAGCCTAAAATAACAAAAAACAAGACTACCGTTTCAACAAATACTTTCAAAGTTTGTTACAATAATATTTGCTTATATACAATGCTTTATTAAGAGTTCTATTTAAAACACATCCTTCCAATAGTGTAGCCTTAAAAAAAAAAAGAAAAATATCAATCCAGTGGAAATACAATCTTATATTGAGTCTTGGGTGTGCTGGCGCACACTTGTAGTCCCAGTTACTCAGAGGGCTGAGGTGGGAGGATTGCTTGAGCCCAAGAGTTTGAGACCAGTCTGGGCAGTGTATCAAGACCCCGTCTCAAAGAAACTCAACCATTTATATTGATGAAATTTAAAAACATAAATATCATGGGTTTAAAATCTGAAATTACTGACCTCAATAAAAGCCATTTAGTTTTTTAAATGGCTTTTAAAAGCCATTAGTAACTAAAAGGTTCTTCTGAAATAACTCATCTCCTTTTTGAATTCATTGTATCAAGCAATAAATGTGACTGGCTCACGTTTAGAATGCTGGAAAAGCCAGCCGGGTGCGGTGGCTCACTACTGTAATCCCAGTATTTTGGAAGGCCAAGGCAGGCGGATCACCTGAGGTCAGGAGTTTGAGACCAGCCTGGCTAACATGATGAAACCATCTCTACTAAAAATACAAAAAATTAGCTAGGCGTGGTGACAGGTGCCTGTAATCCCAGCTACTCAGGAGGCTGAGGCGGGAGAATTGCTTGAACCTGGGAAGTTGAGGTTTCAGTGAGTCGAGGTCATGCCACTGCACTCCAGCCTGAGCAAAAAGAGGGAAACTCTGTCTTAAAAAAAAAAAAAAGAACGCTGGAAAAGCAGAAATGTAATGTTTTATGTGGTGGGACAGCCCTTCCAAAAGTGTTTCCCACTGCTGACACTGATGAAGGTAGAAAATAATCTCACTTATTTTAACTCTTCCTTTAAAAATTCCTTTTTGGTGGCTCATGCTATGCATACTCGACATATCCTGGCCGTTAACTGCTCTTAAACCTTTGATGGTCAGTGCGCAGTGAAAATGCAGTGGACATCTTTGATGTGAATTCCATGGAATGGATCCAGACTGTCCCCTTCAACAAGATAATTTGACCTTAAAATTATGTGATTCCATCTACCTACCTATCTTAGGCAGATTTTCCTAGTTTTACTTTCACTGTGTGTGTATTAATGTCTGCATAATTCTATCACCTGTGTGAGATCCCTTATCCACCACCACAGTCAAAATACTGAATGGTTCCAGGACCATGGGGGAGTCCCTCCCGAGCCCTTTTAGCGCCCCCTGCCCCTCCTTCCTACCTCCCCCTGCTTTCCTAACCCCTAATCAGTAACTTCTATTTCTAAAACTTTATCATTTCAAAAAGGTCTAACAAATGGAGTCATATAGTATTCATGATTCTTTTTTTTTTTTTTTTTGGAGATAGTCTCGCTCTATAGCCCAGGCTGGAGTACAGTGGTGCCATCTCGGCTCACTCCCGGGTTCACGCCATTCTCCTGCCTCAGCCTCCCGAGTAGCTGGGACTACAGGCACCCACCACCATGCCTGGCTAAATTTTTTGTATTTTTAGTAGTGACAGGGTTATACCGTGTTAGCCAGGATGGTCTCGATCTCCTGACCTCATGATCCACCCGCCTTGGCCTCCCAAAGTGCTAGGATTACAGGCATGAGCCACCGCGCCCGGCCCATGATTAATTTTATCTGCTAAGCCCAAATTAATTTTTCTAAAAAAAACCTTTGGATTAGAAACCCAGGAGAATCCCATTATAATATTCTTATTATCATATAGGAACCACATCAAAAAAAAAATTTGGAATATATACACAGTTCAAATAAATACAAAAACAAAGTGATGCCCGTGAGTTAGATGATACAGTATCTTCAATTCGTATGGTCAAAGTCTGACAAAAATGTGTTCTAACACCCTCATCTAACACCAACTTTATTGAGTAATTTCATCACATTTCAAAATCTGTGTCTCCTAGACCAGTTCAGCTCACAACAAAAGAGAATAGTATAGAGTTAGAAAAGTATATGAAATTAATGAACAAAGCAGTGAAACCTTCCACCCGGAAACATTTTTGGAACTTTCTACCTTGTTAATAATAGCTCCTTCTGGTTTTTAAATATTCAACCTCCTAACGTGAATATGTCTCCCATCAAAACAACCACAGAATAAACACAACATCTTTTTTCAACATCCCTCTTCCTAAGCTCACGTCTCCCATCTCTCTCCTTTGTCTTACAGCCAAATTCTTGACGTTGTTATTGATATTCCTTGCCCTACACTTCCCACCCTTATTCACACCTCCATCCAGGGCAATCTTACACCTTAAACCCTCCATTAAAGCTGCTCTCATACAAGTTATCAGCCATCAATTGTGAAAAACATCTGACCCGTTTCAGTCTCTGTCTTCTTGGCTGCCCAGTGACACTCGACCCTTCTTTCTTCAGCTCCCATGGTGCAGCCCCCTCAGTTTTCCCCACTTCCCTGAATTCTTCTTCCCTGTTGTCTGTGCTCATCTTCCTCTGGTCGAAGGCTCCTTTCCTTCTCTGCTTACTCAGCGGTTCCGAGGAGTCAGGCTGACATCACCAAAAATGAGTTATTGATTTTAGCGTGACAGGTGGGATGGCTAGAGATTGTGTACCACGCACAGTACTGTTCATGAAGTGTTCCTATGACCAGGCCTTAGCGTTCCTTTCCCATTATAGAAAATTCAGGGCATAGAAGAAGTGAAGAAGCACCATGAGGGAGCACAAAGACAGGTGCAGATTGTGGGACATTGTGAAAGACAACAAATCAGTGGCAGGGAAGACTGCTCAGGATGAGAGGACCTTTGTGAGAAAGTGGTGTGCAGGGTGGACCTTGTCAGGATTCTGATTCCAACAAACAGACCGCAAAAAGAGACATACTTGTGGCAATCAAGTATATATGACTGTGGACTAGGTATGGGATGATCATCAGAATCACTGAGCATATCTTCAGGAGTGATCACAGCAATGTGATTATGGGAGAAAGTGTCCCTACTTTTAGTGATACACGTTAAGTGTGTAGAGATGGAAAAACATGATGCCAGGGATTTGACTTAAAATATTCCAACAACACAATAGCAAAGAAAATACTTCAATGATCACATCTCTTCCTCCATACCCGCCTAGACCTGCTCCACCTTGTGTTTCACAATCTCAGTATCTATCAGTGGCCTCCACTCCTTTGCTCAAGTTGGAAATTTGAGAATCACTGCTCATTCTCTTATACCTCAGCTTCCACTTCCAACCGAGTGTGAAGTTTTTGCAATTCTATCGCCTCAATATTCCTCATATCCTCTCCTCTCCATCCTAACAGCTTCTATCATACATAATTGTAATCCGCAATTTCTTCCATTACCCCTAACTTACTAGCCTCCAGTAAGTAGTAATTGAATTCCCTTACTACTAGTGGTGTTGAGCATCCATTGGTGTGCTTATTTGCCACATGTATCTTCGTTGTTGAGGGACCTGTTCAAATATTCTGTCCATTTTTAAAATTTAGGTTGAGGCCAGGAGCAGTGGCTCACACCTGTAATTTCACCACTTTGGGAGGCCAAGGTGGGTGGATCACCTGAGGTCAGGAGTTCAAGACCAGGCCAGCCAACATGGTGAAACTCTGTCTCTACAAAAATACAAAATTAGCTGGGCATGATGGCGGGTGCCTATAATCCCAGCTACTTGAGGAGACTGAGGGGGGAGAATCACTTGAACCCAAGAAGCAGACATTACAGTGAGCCAAGATTGTGCCATTGCATACCAGCCCAGGCGGCAGAATGAGACTCCATCTCAAAAAAAAAAAAAAAAAAGCAAAATAAAATTTGGGTTGTTTATTTTCTTATTATTGAGTTTTTAAAATTCTTCATACATTCTGGATACAAGTTTTTTTGGTCATATTTGATTTGCAAATATTTTTCCCAAATCTGTGGCTTCTGTTTCCTTCTCTGAGTAAATTTCAAAGAATAGAAGTTTTAAATTTTATCTTTTTTTTTTTTTAAGACAGAGTCTCACTGTGTCGCCAGGCTGGAGTGCAGTGGCGTGATCTCAGCTCACTGCAACCTCCGCCTCTCAGTTTCAAGAGATTCTCCTGACTCAGCCTCCCGAGTTGCTGGGACTACAGGCGTGCACCAGCACGCCCAGCTAATTTTTATATTTTTAGTAGAGACAGGGTTTCACCATGTTGGCCGGGATGATCTCAATCTCTTGACCTTGTGATCCACCCGCTTCTGCCTCCCAAAGTGTGGGGATTGCAGGCATGAGTCACCATGCCTGGCCCCAAAATTTCATCAATGTTTTAAAATTTTATGCATTGTGCTTTCGTGTTGTATCGTGTTGTTTGCGTTATCCAAGATCAGCAAGATTTTCTTTTTGTTTACTCTTAGGCACTTCACAATTTCGGGTTTACATTTAGTTCTATGACCTATTTTGAATTACTATGTATCTTTGTGGGGTTCTTAATATTTTTTATTGGTGGGCTTTATTGAGTTTCTTGGATAAGAGATTTATAGTTTATATCAAATTTGAAAACATTTTGGCCATTTTTCTCTTGTAATATTTTTTCTGTCCCTCCTTTTTTCAGTCCTTCTGGGACTGAAATTATACATATTATTGGCTACTTGAAGGTGTTCTACAGTTTAGTTTCTTAAAGTCCTTTTTCTCTGTTTCCTTTTGAATAGTTTTTATTGCTATGTCTTGTCTTTGGCACTGTTTAATCTGCCATTAATCATGTTCCATGTATTTTTCATCTCAAATTAAGTAAGAGTTTTTGGGTCAGCATAGTGGCTCACACCTGTAATCCCAGCACTTTGGGAGACTGAGGTGGGCTGATCACTTGAGCTCAGGAGTTCAAGACCAGCCTGGGCAACATGACAAAACCCTGTGTCTCCAAAACTTAGCCAGGCATGGTGGCATACGCCTGTAGTCCCAGCTACTCAGGAGGCTGAAATAAGAGGATGGCTTAAGCCTGGGAGGCAGAGGTTGCAGCGAGCCAAGATCACGCCACTGCACTCCAGTCTAGGTGACAAAGCCAGACCCTATCTTTAAAAAAAAAAAAAAGTTTTATCTTTAAAATTTGACATGGATCTTTTATATTTTCTATATCTCTACTTAACTTTTTGAAAGCATGAAATAGTTATAATAACTGTTCTGATGTTCTTTTCTGCTAATTCAACATCTACGTGAGCTCTAGATTGATTTTGATTTGTTGATTTGTGATGTGTCTCATTTTCCTGTTTCTCTGCATGCTGGGTATGCCTAACACAGTAGATGTCATCTTGTTGAATACTGGATATTTTTACATTTATAGGAATGCAGCAATTTGGAAAGAGTTCATTCTTTCAAGTCTTGATTTCAAAATTTGTAGATGAATACAGGCACAGTGGCTCCTACCTATAATCCCAGCACTTACTTTGGGGGCTTAGGGAAGAGGATTACTTGAGGCCAAGAGTTTGAGAACACCGTGGGCAACATAGAGAGGCCTCATCTCTACAAAAAAAAAAAAAATTGTTTAATTAGCTGGGCATGATGACATGTACCTGTAGTCCCAACTACCTGGGAGGCTGTTGCAGGAAGTCAGGGACCCTGAACGGAGGGACTGGCTGAAGCCATGGCAGAAGAACATAAATTGTGAAGATTTCATGGACATTTATCATTTCCCCAATCAATACTCTTGTGATTTCCTATGCCTGTCTTTAATCTCTTAATCCCGTCATCTTCGTAAGCTGAGGATGAATGTTGGCTCAGGACCCTGTGATGATTGTGTTAACTGCACAAATTGTAGAGCATATGTATTTGAACAATATGAAATCTGGCACCTTAGGAACAGGATAACAGTGATTTTCAGGGAACAAGGAAGATAACCTTAAAGTCTGGCTGCCTGTGGGCGGGCAGGACAGAGCCATATTTCTCTTATTACCAAAAATGGGTAAGATAAATACTGCTGAATTCTTTCCCCAGTAAGGGATATTAATAATTAACAGCCCTGGGAGAAGAATGCATTCCCAGAAGAGGTCTCTGAAATGGCCACTCTGGGGGTGTCTGTCTTATGCAGATGTAGATAGGGATGAAACATGCCCTAGTCTCCTGCAGTGCCCCCAGGCTTGCTAGGATTAGGAAATTCCAGCCTGGTGAATTCTAGTCAGACCGGTTCTCTGCTCGTGAACTTTGTTTATCAATGACAATGCGTGCACAGCTAGACATGGAAGTTAGTGATTCTAGTTTTGCCCTGACCTTGTGATCTCCCTTTGACCTCCTGCCTTGTGATCTTTTGTTGCCCTTGGAGCATGTGATCTCTGTGACCCACACCCTATTCATGCACTCCCTCCCCTTTAAAATTGCTAATAAAAACTTGCTGGTTTTATGGCTCAGGGGGCATCATGGAACCTGCCGACGTATGATGTATCCCATGGACACCCAGCTTTAAAATTTCTCTTTTGTACTCTTTCCCATTATTTCTCAGACCAGCCAACACTTAAGGAAAATAGAAAAGGACCCACGTGAAATATCGGGGGCCGAATTTTGCCCAATAGGAGGCTGACACAGGAGGATTGCATGAGCCCAGGTGGTGGAGGCTGCAGTGAGCTGCAATCATGCCACCGCACTCCAGCCCAGGTGACAGAGCAAGACCCTGTCTCTAATTAATTAATTAAATCATATTTCTTAGGTGGGACTAGAAAACATTTGTGGAAGAGCTAATTAGTTGCCATCACTGAGGAAGCTCCCTCTGATACTCTACCAAATCTTGAAGTTTTCAGTCTGGCTGATTGGAACAGGCACAACTCCCTATAATTCTTTCTAGTGGTTCCTTTACTGACCCCTGGTAGTTTCCTCACATGACTGTGCTGATGAGTAATGTGTTGAATCCTTGACTGAGATTCTCTGTGGGTTCTGGGCCATCTCTCTCATGTGAACACTCACCCTCACTCACCTCTCCTGCTCTCCCCAGCTCTCCACTTTCATGTACTCTGTCATGTGAATTCTGGCTGCCTTGGTCAGCCCAGACTCCCACCTTCATCTCTCAACTCAGGAGCTCATTTGGTTCTGCTTGGGATTCTACTTCCTGCATTTGGTACTGAAAACTCTCTCGATGGAGCAATCTAGAGCAAAAATAGAATTCAAGTCACTTGCATCCCATTTTTCAGGAATCACTGCCCTTCATTTATTAATGTCCAGCACCACAAAATTAATTTTTGGTGGTTCCAACTAGAAGGTTAAATATAATCCCTGTTACTCCATCTTGATTGAAAGTAGAAATCTCTTTGATTCAGTTCGCTTGACATATTTCTACTTCTTCAACATCTAAAGCGAAATTCATTTCTTTTCCCTAATACAATCATTCTTTTTTATATCCTTATTACTGTCAATGTTAATTTCAATCTCTCAGTCTCAGTGAATTAAAACCTTAATGTCCTCTACTATTTTTCTTTCCATTTTCTTTTTTTCTGTCACATGCCATATTTCTCATTCCTATCTCTTCTTTTGTCATTCTCATAGCCACTACCTTGGTGCAGACACTCATCCCACTTGAAGAATAGACTACTGAAAGGTGAACCTTGGCCTCAGTATGCCTTCATTTCTCTGATCCCCAACACCTACCCCAAACACACACATACAACCTCCCAAATTATCTTATTACTTGAAAAAAACCACTGCTTCATTCATCTTTCTAAAGTCACTTTCCAAGATTATCTGGTTTCCTGTGCCAATTATACAAGGCACTGCCAAATTTCTGACAAGGGTGACATTAGCTGAGATAAAGAATATAGAGTTTATGAGTAGTGGAAGTTAGTTCAAAATTAGGATAAATGTAGAGACTCACATAAGGAGAAAGTTAGGGCTGAGAGGTCCTTGAGCCATCACTGTACAGGTGACACCTGGAGCTTCAGGAAGGGATGAGATCACCCAGGAGTATGCAGAGGAGGAAGACAAGAAGGTCAAGGACAGATGTTAAGAGACACTGAGAGAAAAGTGTAGAGGGGCCTACAACATTCAGAAAAGCCAGAAGTAACAGGGAACCATACTGCATTTTCCTTACTAGGGTATGTACACTACAAGTTCACTGATTCAGTATCCTTTATCAAACACTCCATGGGAGTCTGAAGTGATGTCAGTGAAAATGACAGAGTAAGGATCTCTGAAAATTCTCTCCTCCATAAAAGCAATTAGAAAACTTGAAAAATGTGTCAGAATCAATTTCTTCAGCACCCTGTAAGTTAACCAAAAGTTTTTGGCACTCTTGAGGATTTATTCAAGAAAAACAGCTAAATCCGGGGTAAGAATAGTGAGCTTTGTGGTGTTTTGCCTTGCCCTAGTCTCATGCTCCACTCTCCAGCTCCTCAATAATCTTAAAATGGCAGCCTGCATTCACAGTGAATGCCAGAAGCCATGGGAACCTGAGGGAACAGAAGGGAGGAAAAGGGAGGGGAAAGGACATGATGTGTTTGAACTGACTCAGAGCTCTCTCAGTTTGAAAACTCTATTCCCCAGGGGGCACTTGTGGAAAACAATTATAAACAAGCATTTTTAACATCACAAATGTCTGAGGCAGTGTTTAAAAGTTGGGGAAAACAGTAGGTTAACAAAAAGCTATATAAGGGAAAGCTAAGGAATGTGGCGTCCATAGGGGCTTTGAAAATCTCTGACATATTGCTGGGGATCTAGACAGCCATTCACATGCATGGGACTATGCACAAATTCAAGAAAACCTTAAGAAGGCCATGAGGTTTCACCTCTTGCTTATCATCAATGTGTAGATTAATTTTTTCACCAAATTTGGGAAGATTTTAGCCAACATTTCTTCCAATATTCTTGAGGCTCTTCACAACAGAACATGAAGGCTCAGACAGAATTGTAACCTGCCTGAATGAGTGCTGAAGGAGGGCCCCAATATAAACAAGGAACCCCTCAGCAAAGACTGGATGATTTATTAGTTCCTAATGTTTAAAGAAACTTCTGACCAATTATTAGCTGATCATTAAGCTAACAAAGTAGAGACTGTAGTGACCACACATGACAAAGAATAAAGACTTTACAGATTAATTCAGAAATATCATTAAATGAACAAAAAACTACAAGAAGCAATGACAAATTGTAGAGAGGGAGTGCAATCTGAGTTCCTGAGTTGCCACTTTTATTATTTAAAAGATCCAGTTTTCAACAACAACAAAAAATTATGAAACATGCAAAGAAACATGGAAGTTTGGCAACACAGGAAAAAAGTCAGTCAGTAGGAGCAGTTCCTGAGGAAGCTCCAATGCTGGACTTACTAGACAAAGACCTAAATCATTTATTTTAAATATGTTCAAAGAGCTATAAGAAACTGACTAAAGAACTAAAGGAAAGTATTCTCATATGTCTCACCAATAAAAACAATTCAGTAAGAGACAAATTATAAAAGCAACAAAATAGCCTGACATTGAAGAGTATAATGACTGGAATAAAAAATTTATGACTGAAGCTCAACAGCAGATTTTAAAAGGCAGAAGACAGAATTCCTGAACTTGAAGATAGATCAATTAGGATTAACTAATCTGATGAAAAGAAAGAGAAAAGAGTGAATAAAAATGAAAAGAGCCTCAGAGACCTACAGGACAGCATGAACTATACTAAAATACACATAAAGGAGTCCCAGAGAGAGAGGAGAGAGAAAAAGGAAAAGAAAGAATAATTGAAGAAATAATGGCTGAGAATTTCCTAAATTTGATGACAAACATTAATCTACAACATCCATGAATCTCAACAAACTGCAAGTAACATAAACTCCAAGAAATCAAACTTAGACTCCTCATAGACAATTTGTTGAAAGACAATCTTGAAAGCAGCAACAGAGAAGCAATTCTTCATATACAAAGGATCTTCAATAAGATTAAGAAAGGAATTCTTGTCCAAAACTATGGAGGCCAGAAGGCAGTGGGAGAATGCATTTAAAGGGATGAGAGAAAAATACTGTTATGGACTGAATTACGTTCCCCCAACATGAATACATTAAAGTCCTAACCCTCAGGACACTTCACAATGTGACTATATTTGGACATAGAATCTCTTTTAAAGATGTAATTAAAGTTAAATGAGGTCCTTTGTGTGGGCCTTAATACAATATGCCTGACATTGTTATAAGAGCAAAAGACACCAGGGATATGCATACACAGAGAAAAGGCCATGTGAGGACACAGTGAGGAGTCAGCCACAGAACCGCAGAAAGAAAACGACAATTCAAAAACAATAGTTGGGAGCTGGGTGTGGTGGCTCATGCCTGTAATCCCAACACTTTGGGAGGCTGAGGGTGGATCACGTGAGGTCAGGAGTTCAAGATGAGCCTGGCCAACCCTGTCTCTACTAAAAATACAAAAATTAGCCGGGCTTGGTGGTGAGCACCTGTAATCCCAGCTACTTGGGAGGCTGAGGCAGGAGAATTGCTTGAACCTGGGAGGTGGAGGTTGCAGTGAACCAAGATTACACCACTACATTCCAGCCTGGGCAACAAGAGCAAAGCTCTGTCTCAAAATCAATCAATCAACCAACTGGGGATTTCAATATCTGACTTTCAATAATGAAAATAACAACTAGGCAGAAGATAAGCAAGGAAATCAATTTGAACAACACTATAACAAGATATCCACAGGACATTCTGCCTGAAACAGCAGAATGCGTTCTTAGGTGTGCATGGAATATTCTTCAGGCTAGACCATATATTAGACCATAAAAAAGTCAATATATTTTTAAAAATTGCAATTATACAGAGTATGTTTCTGACCATAATGGAATGAAATTAGAAGTCAGTAACAGAAAAAAATTAGGAGAATTCATAAATACGTGAAAATTAAACAACACACTCCTAAATAACCAATGAGTCAAAGAAGAAATCAAAAGGGAAATTGGAAAGTACTTTGAGATAATGAAAACAAAAACACCACATGACAAATCTTATAGGATGCAGCAAAAGCAGTGCTTAAAGGGAAATTTATAGGCATAATTACTGACATGTAAAAAGAGGAAAAATCTCAAATCAGTAGCCTAACCGTCCACCTTAAGAAATTGGAAAAATGGCCAGGCACCATAGGTCACACCTGTAATTCCAGCACTTTGGGAGCCCAAGGCAAGCAGATCACCAGAGGTCAGGAGCTCAAAACCAGCCTGACCAACATGGTAAAACCCCATCTCTACTGAAAATACAAAACTTAGCCAGGCGTGGTGACACACGTCTGTAATCCCAGCTATCTGGAGGCTGAGACTTGAGAATCACTTGAACCCATGGGGCAGAGGTTGCAGTGAACCAAGATTGTGTCACTGCACTCCAGCCTGTGTGACAGCAAGACTCCATCTCAATAAAAAAAAAAGAAAATAGAAAAAGAAAAGCAAGCTAAATGCAGACCAAGCAGAAGGAAGGAAACAATAAAGATTAGAGTAGAAATTAATCAACTACAGTACAGAAAAATAGTAAAGAAATGTGAAAATAACGAAGTTGGTTCATTGAAAACATCAACAAAATTGACAAGCCTGTAGCTAGACTGACCTAGAAAAAAAGTGAGAAAAGACTCAAATTACTAAAATCAGAAATAAAAAAGGGAACATTACTACTGACTTCTTAGAAATTAAAAGAAGTATAAGGGAATATTATGAACAAAAATAGAAGGTGGGAGAATACTTTTCAACTTACTCTGAGTCAGTGTTACCTTGATACCAAAACCAGACAAATATCACAAGAAAACCACAGATCAATATTTTGTGTGAACTTAGAGTAAAAACCCTCAGTAAATTCTACCAACCTCAATCTGACAGCATTTAATGGGATTATAACCCATGACAAGTGAGATTTATCCCAGGAATGCAAGGTTGATTCTATACACAAAAGCCAGTCAATGTAGTGCACATGTCAATGGAATAAAAGGGAAAAAAATCCATACGGTCATCTCAGTAGACACAGAAAAAGTATTTGACAACACCATCCTTTCCAAATAAAAATACTCAATAAACTAGGAATAGAAGATAACTTCCTCAATCTGATAACGGATATCAACCGTAAGAAGTAATGAAGGATTGGTACAAGCTTCATGGATGAACCATGAAAGCATTATGAAAGATGAAAAAGCCAGCAACAAAGCACCACATGTTGCATGATTCCATTTACGTGAAATGCCCAGAACAGGCAAGTCCATTGAGACAGAAAGCAAAAGAGAGTAGTGGTTGGGAGGGGCTGGGGACAGTGGGCAATGTCGGGTGACTGCTAATGAGTATGGAGTTTCTTTTTGGGGTGATAAAAATGTTCTAAAATTAGATTGTGGTGATGATTACACAATCTTGTAAATATACTAACAACCAGTGGATTGTACACTTTTAAAATAATGAATTTTATGGAATATGAATTATATCTCAATGTTTTTCATGTCTGCTTTTGAGGTTTATTTCCTTTTTTACTATATACATACATACACATATGCATACATATACGTAATCAGAAAATAAACTCTTGGCTGAAAAACTCGTATAAGCATCTCACCAAATTATAATCTATACCTCAAAGGTGGTGATGCAAACTTTAGGAAAAAATCTCTGTTAAAGTTCACTTGGCAATGGAAAAAATTGGAGGCTTAACATAAATTTAAATGACATCGTTTAAAGAAAATATCAGAAAGCATTTTATTCTACAGATTTTGGGATTAGGAAAATTCTCCTTAACAAGGATGACCTCATATCAACACTTGACTCCACTACGACATTGGGTTTTCAATCTTTTGCTCATTAGATCATACAGGAAGAGTTTGAAGTCACAAACCATAGGCAACACTCTATACCTAGCCTTTCTTCCTTCCCAGATTTCTTGGAATTTTAGTTTGATGTTTTAAAGATGAATCGAAAGTAATCCAAATGGAAACATCAAACACTATCCAATTATTACATGTAAAATTAAAATATTAAAAATTTATGACAAGAAGTCACTTTTCTTGTTAAAGATACAGAACAGAACTATACAACATAAATGAAATTCTAAAACAAAGCAATTCCTTTGAGGACTGAATGACTTTTATGTTGTAAAAATAAAATTGATACTGTTTCAGTTAGCACTAGTGATTAATTAAAATAACAGTCATAGTTTTGCCTTTAGGAAACATGAAATTCAAATTTGATAGCATGCCTCACGTTCAACTCAGATTTTAAATATTTCTCAAGATGATTTCAGTTTAGACTCATAATTTGTTATAGTGAGTGGAGAGTCAAAGCTACATCATTTATAGGGATTTCACCATTTGTTCATCACAAGGTAAGGTCTCAGCAGAAAACTTTGGAACATTTCAAAATATCCTACTGGGAACAGCTATATTGCACTGTGAAGTCATTTTCTTAGGATGGAACAAAAATTTTCAATTGCACATAATATAATTTACATCGTATATTACAAAGATTAGATATGACACACATGGTCACAAAGTGAGAGGTAATTAATAAACTTTCTAGAGTTTATCTAAATCTAAAATATTGACACTTACCCAGATACGGCCTTCATAGGCTGTGCCCACACCTTCCGGTGAGTCTAGGTGGAGGGGACCCTTCTTCTGTTGAGAAGGCACTGGACAAGCTCTTGGGGGTTTTTCTACACAGGTTGTGTGACACAAGAACCCACATGCTTTTTGGATGAAATAGAGACTGGATTGTGGTGGCCATCTGGGCCAACTCCCTCACCCTCCATTATAATTCTGTCTATTGTAGAGGCTGAAATGCTAAAAACTATACTTCCCAACTCCCTTGCAACTAACATTTTGGACCTGATATAAGTTCCACTGATATGATTAATTTGAGTGAGACTCTGAGTCCAGCAGGGAGAGGTGCAGGATGCAGAGCATCTATTCTACTGGTGTCGATGCTCCCAGGTGGATATTGAAAGTCACGGCCACAGTGGTGGCTTCCAAATGCGGCAGGAGCATTCTTATTCTGCAGGTGACATCCTGGCTTCTCAGACTCTGGTGGTAGTGGCAGCCCTGAGCCCAGCAGCAGCTACGGGCTCTGAGGGTTGCATAGTGGCGGCAGCTTCCTAATGTGTCGTCTTCTCCTAACACTGGTGGTTGCTGTCCCAGGCCCAGCAATGCTGGGGCAGGAGGTGCGCCTGGGAGCTCAGTTCAGAGCCTGCTTCTGCAGCCCCAGAAAGATTTTTTTCGTTTTTCTTTTTTTTGAGACGGAACCTTGCTCTGTCACCAGGCTGGAGGGCCATGGCACAATCTTGGTTCACTGCAGCCTCGCCTCCTGGGTTCAAGTGATTCCCCTGCCTCAGCCTCTCCAGCCTGTAGCTGGGACTACAGGTGAGCACCACCACAGCTGGCTAATTATTTGTATTTTAGTAGAGACGGGGTTTCACCATGTTGGCCAGGATGGTCTTGATCTCCTGACCTCGTGATCCACCTGCCTCGTCTTCCCAAAGTGCAGGGATTACAGGTGTGAGCCACCACCCTTGGCCCCCAGAAAGATTTTATAAGCACCCACCCTTCATTTTAAATAGCACTTTGTGTAATGAGGGAGCTCGACATGAATGGACAGGGGACTCCGCAGGTCGTGATGCGGGGGGGGCAGGACAGGGGTCCTGCTCAGTGCTATGTCCCCGAGGGAGCTCTCGACACACCTGGCTGGTGGACAGTAGTGGTGCTTTAGGTCCCAGGAATTAGCATCAACTTAGAGCCAGTGTTTATCATCTCGGAAAAACCTGGGATTTCCTCCTCCCTAGTGCACAATAGCCCTGTAATTTATGATTGCCTCCAGAGCCCTCCTTTCTGGCAGCAGCGCCTTATTCTGGCAGCAGCAGTTGGTTCCAGTCCGCATTTTCTTTCTGCACCTTGAAAACCAGCCTTGGGGTGTCACCCCAGATGTCTGGGTTGTGCCTTTTCCAAGCTTCTAGGTTCTGAGAGCCCAGCCTCTTTGTTTTGTTTCTCCAGCCCAGAGCTGCTCCTCGCAGCTGCTGCTTCTGTGTGGCTGCCCTGTTTGCTGTGGGCCTTTTTAGTCCTCCAATCTCTGCTTAACCAGTTCTGTTTTAAAATGTCTCTATTGAAACAACTGGCATCGTTTCTATTTTCCTGACTGGAGCCAGACACATATCCAAAGGTGCATCAACGATAGAATGAAAAAAAATTACGGAATATTCATGTAATAAAATATTATATAACAAAACAAGCAAATTATTGCTGCATGCAGCAACATGGATGAAATTTACAAACCTAGTGTTGATGACACAAAAAAATCTACTGTATGATTCCATTTACGTACACTGTGAAAGTAAATCATATTATTTAGGCATGCATATATAGGTTATTAAAATACCACAAAAAGTAAAGCAGTCATTAACATGAGCACCAGAGTAGCAGTTCCTGCTAGCAGGGAGGGAGGGGTTGTAACCTAGAAGGGCGCATTTCTGGGGCATCAGCCTCATTTCACATCTTCAACTGAGTGGAGGCTACACAGGTGTTTTATGCACTTTTCTATATAGGTGTCATAGTTCACAATGTAAAATATTGTTAGTTATTTTGATTATAATACAGGTATGTCTACAACTTACATAGTCAGCATTACTTTCCACCAATACCTGCTTATTTCTTACACGTTTATATCAAGTCTGCAGTTCTCTAACATGGAATTATATTAAAATAGTTTGAGTGCAAGAGGAAAATGCTATTTTTAGGACAGCAGAGTGATTCTGAGGTGGCTGTAGAAAATGTCATAAAGCTTAGTCCTTACTTCTCGTTGAGCCATTGTGTTGCAAGTTGTATTAAAATGCACCCAGAAAGATGGGCTCAAGTCCTGTCGCTCTCCACCTGGAAGGCAATGGTAAACATTGAAACCAATGTTCGTGCCTTTTCCAGTCTTAATCTATTTGAAGTTGTTCTCAAACCATATTTTTCAGAGGTAATCACATTTATCACATGCTTATATTTAAACCAAAATATGTTCATGTTTATTTCTATATTAAATATATTCAATATATCTTAGCATTCTCCATGTCAAATGAAACCATTTTTAGCAAATTCATGGTAGACCTATAATGAAAGTACAAAAATAAATTATATCAGTTTTCATGAATGATTTAACTCCCCTGTGTCAAATCATTGCTTTTTTTCCCTAATGGCATTACATTTTTTAAAATCCTGAAACCTTTTTTGGAAGACCCAAGGACATTTCAGAAATTTGGCCAGGCCAACAATGGCTGCTTTCCCTATGCTGGCTTTTCCGCACTCCAAGTATTCAGTTCACATTAGTCCTCACAGCTCCCTGGTATGGCACTTCTTAACCTAAGCTACCTTTCATAAGAACACAGGCAGTCATAAAACAAATATATTTAATTATAAGCAAAACTTTCATCATGGTATCAAGATATTATTTATATAGAAGAAAGTATCCAACTACTTCCAACTTCTGATTCCTCTAAGGGATTTTTTTAAATGCCATATTTTATCCATTGTTAATTTTATTTGAAATTAGCAATTGTACTAATTTTAAATATGCGATATTCAAATTGAAGTCTTAAAGAATGACTATACTTGTAGTTAAATGTTAGAGATGAAAAAAGCACAAATTTTAAATTTCTCTAACAAGCATGCCTTTAGCAATGAGCATTGCCAGTAGTTTTTCTGATAACATGATTGCACAGTGATCAGAAAGGCATTGTGTTCAGAAATGCCATGACACTGCAAAAGCATGCTATTGCTCTGCAGTATTCAAAAAGAAAATAATTGAGAACAATGAAACTCTAAGTTAGGCCAAGCGCAGGTTAAACTGGCTCATACCTGTAACCCCATCACTTTGGGAGACCAAGACAGATCACTTGAGCCCATGAGTTCCAGACCAGCCTACGCAATATAGTGACACCCTGTGTCCACAAAAAATGTATTTAAAAAATTAGCTGAGTGTGATAGTGCACACCTGCAGTCCCAGCTACTTGGGAGGCAGAGGTGGGAGGATCACTTGAGCCCAGGAGGTGAAGGTTGCAATGAGCAAAGAGTCATGCCACTGCACTCCAGCTTGGGTGACAGAGGAGACTCTGCCTCAAAAAACAAATCAATAAATAAAAATCTGGGTTAAATGTTAACTTCAAAAAACATTATGATCAGAAATCATCTTTCTCCCTTAGGATCCTTCTTAAAAATGTCAAGCTGTCAGCAGACCCAGCAGTCAATGTTTTGAGACTCCAAGTGTCCCCTTTCTCTGTTGTTCTGTAGCTAGCCCAGGCCTTCATGGTTGGAGCACTTGCCCTGGGGCCACAGCTACCTGAAATACATTTGGCACCTCTCTAGAATTAGAACCTATCTTGGCTTTCATATTTGCAAGGGTAGCTAGAATTCTCTTTAACTGTTTCAGATCAACTGAATGATTTGTCTCTCAGATGTATTCAGTTGAAGAATTTGTCCCTGGATATTTGTACTAAAACATACTAAAACCATAAGTCAAAATATATTAGTTCAGAGGAAATTGTTCTGATAGATGTGGTGAAAGGGAATTGAAAGTGTTATTTCCAAATCAATCACACCACATGAATTTGGCCAAATACGAGTCCAATACATCACGATAAAATGATCTCATGCTCTTGTACTTTGCTTTACATTTAATTCTGGTTTTAGGGTATGTGTGCCATGAGGTGTCACATAATGGAAGTTGGGATCATTATAGTTAACCTGAGCATGTTGGAAACCAAGAAGAGGTTGGATGTTATGACAAGTAGCTCATGAATCAGCATAAAAGGTAGAACTATGCATTACCAAATAGGCTGTGGAGTTTGGGAAGAGTCACTACTAAGCTCCAAATAACCACTAGCTGGTTGATGGGTAGTTTCTACAATATCAAAAACCCATATTTCCCTCTTCTTAGCTGCAATGATACTTGATTTTGTGGCTTAAACAGGGCTAGTTGATTTGCAAGTAATGACCTGGACCACTAAGCTGTATTGGATGCAGTTCAAAGTAATGCTTCCATACTCTGTGACAAAAAATTGCAGGTATCAACTATAGTATGGCCCAAAATTCGTAGTATGGGATGCAGTGTATCTTGAAATAAGCATCAATCCATTGGGAGAGGTTAAATGAAAATTTTCTCAATTCCAATAAAAAAATGTTCTCAAAAATCAAACCACTAAAGAAAACAAATTTGAATTGACCTGCAGGGGTTGATCACAACTGAGAAATTTGACCTGCCATAATTGAGGGATTTGACCTGCAGCACCCACAGGGACAAGTTAGTTCAACTGAATCACTGTTTCTTCTATTGTCCATGAAAAAGTAAATCTGTACATATTAACTGGACAACCACTGCTTTCCTAACCTAAATTCTTCATTAATCGGCCCCCGTCCCAGGAGATTCATCAGCCTGGGGAGGCTCACCCCACCCTGATCCAGTCCAACGTGTACCACAGCAGGGAACGCATACAGATAGTAGGTGGGCCACTCACTCATTCGTAATGGAAAAATGACCACCAGTTTGAACACAAAACACTTTATTTTCTCTTTATTTTTTATTTTTTTTGAGATAGTCTCACTCTGTCGCCAAGGCCGGAGTGCAGTGGCATGATCTCAGCTCACTACAACTTCCACCTCCTCTGTTCAGGCAATTCTCCTGTCTCAGCTTCCCAAGTAGCTGGGATTGCAGGTGCACACCACCATGCCTGGCTATTTTGTATTTTTAATAGAGATGTGGTTTTATCAAGTTGGCCAGGCTGGTCTCGAACTCCTGACCTCAAGAGATCCACCCACCTTGGCCTCCCATGGTGCTGGGATTACAGGCGTGAGCCACCATGCCCCCTCGGAAATACTTTCATATTACCAGGACAGCTTTGTCTCATGCTGGATACATGGGAGCATCCCAAAACTGGGAAGTAAAACCTGGCATGAAATTTAAAACTGTAACCAATTACAAAAAATATTTTTATGAAATATTTCCTGGTATTAAAAAAAGGTAGTTCCACTTAAAACAAAATATTTTGTTTTTACTATCATAGAAAGACCTCTGTAGTGTTAAAAAGAAAAGCAAACAAAATGGCTTTTGCACATTTTATTTGAAAAGATGAGACACAGCCAGGTGTGGTGGTTCACACCTATAATCCCAGCACTTTGGGAGGCCAAGGTGGGTGAATCACCTGAGGTCAGGAGTTTGAGACCAGCCTGACTAACATGGCGAAACCTTGTCTCTACTAAAAATACAAAAATTAGCTGGGCATGGTGGCAGGCGCCTATAATTCCAGCTACTCAGGAAGCTGAGGCACAAGAATCACTTGAACCCGGAAGGCAGAGTTTGCAGTGAGCCAAGATCATGCCACTGCACTCCAGCCTGGGCGACAGAGTGAGACTCTGTCTCACAAGAAAAAAAAAAAGATCTCACACACACACACACACACACACACACGCAGTATCCCTAGGCTGGCTTATGGGAGCTATTCTCACAGCTGCATGGTAAGCTGGCTCTCCGGTGGCCAAATAGACTAAGAAAGTGTGGTACAAGTGGTCCCAATTTGGATGACAATTAGCCCCACACCCTTCTTGATCTGAGCACCTCACCCTTATTCAGGTGTTCAATTTCTAACCACAGGTCAGATTGGTACTTCTCTTTGGCATTCATTTCACTTAAAGAGGCAGAAAGAAGGGAACATGTCATTAAGTGCTAATAGCTGACAGAGACTGACCTATAATTGGATCCTACATAACTGGAATGTGGGACTAATGGGGTTAGAATCCTCAGTCAAACTGAATTTCATATTTAAACAGCATTCCATTAAGGGTACTCTGACAAAACTACACCGGGATTTGTTTCATGGGGAACAAAAATAATGGAGCAAATAAATGAATATGTGTATACTATCTTCCACTTGATTCACATATGTACTTACTTTTGGGCAAATGTGTGATCTGCATAGCCCTGAGCATAAGAGGTAATATGTGTGTTCTGAAACTCTGCACAGATGCTATGCAGCAGCTTTTTACACTGCACCATTCACATACTGAGCATTGCCTTTTCCTTTTCACATTCAATAAACTATACTCGTCTTATAACTGGATCATATGTATAACATAAAAAGCTTTTGGCTTTGTAACTCAGCTTCTTGAATTGGAGTTGATCCAAACGTTAATGACTCCAGTTAAGTGAACAGCGCTTTAGGCATGAAAGCCGGCCCTCAAAAGCTCATATTTCTCCTTAGCTCATTGAATGACTTTTGGAGCACATTTATGTAGAAAACCAGTGTTGCGTTTTTACTCTGGTTTCAATTTTGTTTTTTTTCCCCTTTTACCCTCCAATATTACACCATTCTAATGTATTCATTAGCCACATTTATTGACTATTTGCATAATTATCATTCACACTGTTAAAGCTTAATTTTCCCTATTTTTGTAGTAAGAACGAAAGGAAATTCTCCACTAACCAACAAAAGCATTGAGGAGAGGTGCTTCTTTAAAAAATACACATAAGCCAGGTGTGATGGCTCATGCCTGTAATCCCAGCACTTAGGGAGGCTGAGGCAGGTGGATCACTTGAGGTCAGGAGTTCAAGACCAGCCTGGCCAACATGGTGAAACCCCATCTTGACTCAAAATACAAAAATTAGCTGGGCATGGTGGCAGGCATCTGTAATCTAAGCTACTTGGAGGCTGAGCCAGGAGAATCGCTTGAACCTGGGAGGTAGAGGTTGCAATGAACTGAGATCATGCTACTGGACTCCAGCCTGGGAAACACAGCAAGAGCCTGGGGGGGGGGGGGGGGGGGAATATATATGTATATATATATACACACACACACACAATGCAAATGTGGAAAAAATAACCTAAATATGTATACAGAAAAGAGACACTATAGTAGGTTTTAACATACGACTCTTTAAGGAGTCATAAAAAATAATTTACTATCAACAGAAAAGAGTAAAAACATACAGATAATAGCAAAACGTATAAACCTGGATCTTCACAAAGCTCTTAGAAACTCTGAAGTGACTGGCTAGATTTAAGCCACATTGGTTGGGCATAGACTACGTTCTAAATTTAGATTGTATCGTTGGAGAAAGTGTTAATTCTTTTATGGGCAAAACAGTGTTTTGCTCGATTAAGAATGATTACTATTTAAAATTGTGTTTTCTTAATTAGAGATTAAATTTTAACATAGGCACTGAAATTCTACACTGAGCACATCTTGAAACAGTTTAGCATTGTATACCATGGACACCATTTATTCATGTAACCGCATGAAACCCCTATCTCCAGAGGGACCGACCAGTCACTCGGATGATTAGTCTCATCACTTCCTCAAAAGTTCTAAGGCTGGCAAATGATAATTCAAGTGTAAAAGCAAACTAAAGACACTTTGGGGCATCCAAAAAGATAGAAAATTCACTACACACAGATTTTTCAGAATTCGTCAAGGAGCTTCTCTCTAGTGCAGAACACAAACTGGATTCAAGAAAGAGGGGAAGATAGGACACAAGAATGGCGACAACATAAGCAGCAACTTAAGGTTAACTCTAAAATACCGTCAGTAGATAAAAGCAATCTTGAACTAAAATGCCAGATGATCCCAGCAAAGGCTGGAGTGGAACTCTGATAAGAGTTCTCGATCAAACACAGGTAGAATGTGTTAGGTTTTGAAGGGAAGGCGAGGGTTAGAGAAAGAAAGGGGGCAGATCAACAGTAAATGCAGGCATTTACGTCCAGCATAAATCTGCAGAGGTGGGGGACCAGCTTCATACCACAGCCCACCGCCGCTTACAGGCTGAGGTACTTTATAGACCTAGGTGGGAGGCGTCTGGTCAGTGTGACTTGCTGCCCAGCAAGATATTGATAAGATGTTCCCATGATCAGGTGGTTTGGCCCTTTTCCCAGTGGGATGTGATAGTGATGTTCCTTGGCTGTTTGCCTGCAGGATGTAATGGGGATATTTCTTCAGCGGAGACTGTCCGCCTTGTGGTCAGGTGGTTAGGCAGGATGTTTCACACTGCCCAAACCCTCTTGGAATGTTTCACTTTGACCAAGGCCTGCAAAAGGGTGGACGGCCTGCACAATGGCGCAGTTTGGACTAACAGAATGCAGTAAGGACCACACTCTCACCTCCTCCTCCAGCCATGTGATTTTCGTGAAGGCAGCAACACTGGTGGCACTGCGACTTCTCTATCAAAATCGATTCCTACACTAATTTCCTTAGAAAAGATGTGCCACAGAGAAGTCAGTTACACAATTTTGAATATTTCTGTTGCTAAAACAAAACAGCATCTTGTATTCTTATCGTAAGAGGAAATATCACAGATTCCCTTGCAACTAAACTTCATGTACTTGGAAAGTGTATTTCTTTGGATCTGATCTACAGACTTTGTCGGGCTCAATTAGGATGCTTTTATATTACATGTAATTATAGGGAACTTGTTGAAACCAAGGCTGCGTCTCAAATATACATACATGTGATGCATGGTTATGAAAGGCTTTTAGGAGAAAAAGTATTTTCTAGTGCACGCTTTTCTGTGTGTTAACAGTGGAACAGCACAGGCATTGGGGTCACAAAGTCCTTAGGTGCCAAATCAGTTGCTAAAGTTCTAGGAGTTTCGTGAGCCTGGACATTACAAAACATGATAAAACTGTATTTATATGTGTGTGTGCCTATATATAAGTACACATACAAACATTAGTTTTAAGTCTCAGTCAAAGCCTTAACATTGATAAATCAGGAAAGTGAACTGAAGAATGTTTAGGAGTTATACACCCAATTAATTTCCTAATTCATTAATTTGTGTTTGTGTGATTTTTTTTTTTTTCTTTGAGACGGAGTCTTGGCTGGAGTGCAGTGGTACAAACTCGGCTCACTGCAGCTTCCACCTCCCGGGTTCAAGCAGCTCTCCTGCCTCAGCGTCCCTAGTAGGTGGGATTATAGGCTCACACCACCACACCTGGCGAATTTTTGCATTTTTAGTAGAGATGGGGTTTCGCCATGTTGGCTAGGCTGGTCTCGAACTCAGGTGATCTGCCTGCCTCGGCCTCCCAAAGTACTGGGATTACAGGCATGAGCCACCATGCCCGGCCCTAACTCATTAATTTTATGACATGTTTTACATAGTGCTACCTGTATTTCAAAGCACCATCTCTTGTCACACTTTTTTAAAGAACATAGAAATTTGTTTCGTAAATAAAAGAAAACTTCACTTGAAAGCAGAAACCCAGCTATAAGTACACAGGCTTTTATGACATATTTTTTAAAAGTATCGCAGGCTGTTACTGAAAAATGAATAGGGAAAGAATTGAGGATGTAGGTCTTGATACCTTCCTGAGGAATTCTGCAAGGGCTTGTAATTGATCACCCTACAGAATAAGGAAGCTGTCTTTTGCTCTTGGTGACACCACAATCCAAGGGCTTCCCTGCCTGGGGAGATTTCAAGATCTTAGTGGAAGGAGGAGGCCTGATAGTCTATTTCTAGTTCTCAACAACCTGGAGGAGCTGCTGCTCTTAGGCCAACAGCTGCTCCTAGCGGCTGCAAGGTTCCTGCCCCGGAGTTCCAGGGACTTCTGGCACAGGTGGCAGTTAAACGTGAAGGCTCAGTGTGCAGGCTGGATGGTCGCCCATCTGCAACGAGCTGGCCTGTGGAAAAGGAGGAAGCCATCCCTGGACTATAGGATGGGACAAATCGGGGAGGGGCATTTTGGTGATGGCATTGTGATCCTTGATCATTCAACATGGCCTTTGAATTATGAAACTTCAGAGGGGTGTGGAATATAAATATATAGATATATTAATATATATACAGTTGTGTATATATACAGTTTCTGCTTTGCATATATATGTGAAATATATGTTATATATCATATATATTTATATCATATACATTTAATATATATGAAAAGCAGAAATTGTTATAAGCTTTTTTCTGTTTTTCTTTGTTGAGGTATTTCTTTTGATAATCTTTAATCTTGATATAATTTCACATTTGCAGAAAAGTATAAGAATAGTACAAAGACCTCCTGTATTTTGCCCAATTTACTTTGTTATTCTCTCTCTATATACACACACACACATCCACACATATATTTACATTATATATATAACATATATGTGTAATAACCTACAGATACTCTGCCCTGTTACCCCTCAAATACTTGAGAACAAAGACATTTCTTGCATGACAACAGTACAAGGATAAAAACCTGGAAATTCAACATTGACATGACACTACTAATGAAAGCACAGTCCGTATTCAAATTTTGTCCATTGTCCCAGTAGTATTTTTCATCACTATTCTCTAATGTGAAGATATTCCTTAGGCCGTCTTTGTCTTTTATGACCTTGAAAGTTTGAAGAATACAGACCGGTTATTTTGTTTGAGTTAGTCTGGCCTGTCTACATGATTCACGTTAAGATGTTTGGGGAGGATTATCATAAACCTGGTGTTCTGTCCTCAGCTCACCCTGTAGGGCGGCACTTACCTCTCAGGCCATGTGCCTTGGGGTCCCATAGGGTCTGTTTGCCTCAGTTTGGTAATAGGAACTTTGACTATTGGGTTAAGGAGATATTAACTAGGTTTCTCCACTGTAAGTTTCCTTTGTTTCCATTTGTAACTAATAAACTGTTTTATGGGGAAATATGTCAAGGCTAAGATATCCTGGCCTTTGTCACACTTTCATCCACTTGTTTTGTTTTGAGATGGAGTTTTGCTCTTTTTCCCCGGGCTGGAGCACAAAGGCACGATCTCGGCTCACTGCAACCTCTGCCTCCTGGATTCAAGCTATTCTCCTGCCTCAGCCTCGCGAGTAACTGGGATTACAGGTGCGCACCACCATGCCCGGCTAATTTTTTGTATTTTTAGTAGAGACGGGCTTTCACCATGGCCAGGCTGGTCTTGAACTTCTGACCTCAGGTAATCCGTCTGCCTTGGCCTCCCAGAGTGCTGGGATTACAGGCATGAGCCACTGCGCCTGGCTCATCCACTGTTCTTTTTAACCTGAATTACGTGTTACTATGATGCTTGCAATGCAGAGCCCTACAGACATCATTCCTTCTACATTTATTAATTGGTTTTATCTGCAAGGAACAGGTTTTCCTTTTCTCTCATTTATTATTTGTTCATTAATTTACATAAGTATGTACTCATAGGCTCCTATTTTATTTTATTCTTGTGAATATTTATTTTGATGCTTAATTGTCTCCTATCTTAGTCCACTCTGGCTGCTGTAAGAAGATACCATAGACTGGGTCATTAACACAATGACATTTTATTTCTCACAGTTCTGGAGACCGGAAGTCTAAGATCAAGGTGCTGGCAAGGTAGATATCATTCTGAGGCCTCTCCTTTTGGCTTCTAGGTGAAAACTGTCTCACTTGTGTGCTCACATGTCCTCTTCATTGTGCTTGTGGGGAGAGAGATTGAGAGAGATTGGATTGCAAGTTCTCTGGTGTCTCTTCTTATAAGATCAATAATCCCATCTTTAGGGTCCCACCCTCATGACTGCATCTAATCTTAATTACATCCCTGTGGCCTCACCTCCAATACCCTTACACTGGGTGACAGATAGGGCTACAAAACATGAATTTGGGGAGGACATAGACCTTTACCCTATAACATCTCCTCCGGCCAGTTGTCTCCTGATGATCGGCGACAGAGAGTTCAGGCCAACTCCTGTGCCCTTTCACAAGCTGCAATATTGTCGGGCACTTAGTTGCTTTCTGGCGTAAGATGTATTGAGTTATCTTGTCTCTTCTCTGTCCCATGTTTGGAATCAGGCATTTTCCAAGGACCCTTGTTTCCTTTATGGAGAGTGATATTCAGAAAACACGGTATGCTTGCTGGATGGGAGCTCATTGTTTCTGGCCTGTCGTTCTTCTGGGCCCTCTCAGCAGAGAGAACTGGGCACGTGCACACAGGCACACACACACGCATGCACGTACACATCACATATAAGTACAAATGCTCATACACACACCCCCACACATGCACATGCACATGCACATATACACTCATGCACATACACACCACACACAAATACACATATACACATGCACATACACACCACACACAAATTCAAACACACATACACTCCCCACACATACACACACATGCACATACACACCACACACAAATGTAAACACACATACACACGCCACACATATACATGTACATACACACACACACAAATTCAAACACACATACACACCCTGCACACATAAACATGCACACCTACACACATGCACATACACACCACACACAAATACAAACATACACACCCCGCACACACACATGCACATACCACACACAAATACGAACACACATACGCACCCCCACACGTAGACGTGCACATACACACACATACACATACAACCCCACACACAGAAATACAGCTACATACAGACTTCACACACATACACATGCACATACACACCACACACACATACACAAATATTGAAAAATTGAAAACCATGCATCTTTTCAGGATACCATATTCCATAACACATCTAGATAGGATAAATTAACCAGAAATCCGTTGGGAAAATCCTTCTCCTGTGTCCCTGGGAGAAGGAAAGAGGAAGTGAAGGAAGATTGTGTAGAAGGGCTTTTGACTGCAGCACAGTTTTAAGGCATGTTTGCCAAGGATATTGAGTGTTCTTAAGCCATACTGTCCTGTCCAGTCAGCTCCCCATCTCTCAGAGTCAGGCCAGTGTCCTATCCCTGCTGAGCTCAGCCATTGGCTGGGAGCAGCCTGTGGGAATCACAGCGTTGGCACAAACACAGTGATAGATGTCAGAGTGCAGTTGTGGAAACCAGTGGTCAGTTACACTCCCTGCAGCTGGAGAGAGAGGTGTGTTCTCATGGCCACCACAGACGGTAATTATAGCACACAAACACATCATTGGAAATAGTGATCAAATACATGAGTTTAACTATAGGGTAAACCCAAAAGAAAGGATTAGTGAACAGGAAAATGAATGGATACAAATATTTCAGATAGATCAATGGGGGAAGGAATGGGAAATACAGAAAATTATCAAAGTACCACATGAAAACAGTGAAAATGTATAATACGAACGTATTGGAGTACAAGGGGAGTGGAGAGAATTGAACAAAGGCAATGTTAGAAATACTGGCCAAGAATTTTCCAAAATTAATATCGAACCACAGAGTAAAGATACTCTACATAACTTCTGTAGTGCTCTGAAGTTCTACAAACCTCGAACCTAATAAATACAGGACCACACCTAGGCTTATGTTACTAAACTGCTGCAAATTCATGAGAATGGGTTCGGGTGAGGGTGGGGACACTTTGCTTTCCAAGGAACAACAATAAGACTTTTCCTCAAAAAATCATGAAAGTGAGAAAATAATGGAATGACATCTTTGAGGTACTTAATGAAACTGTCAGCTTATAATCCTATACCCTAGTGTGATGCAGGGGCTGGGCTGCTGATGCCTCATGCAGTCAAAAATCTGTAACTTTTGACTCCCCAGAAACTTAACCACTTAACTACTACTGACTGGAAAACTTACCCATAATATAAACAGTTGATTAATACATATTTTGTATGTTACATTTATTCTATGCTGTATTCTTACAATAAAGTAAGCTAGAGAAAGAAAATGGTATTAAGAAAATGGTAAGAGGGCTGGGCACAGTGGCTCACACCTATAATCCCAGCACTTTGGGAGGCTGAGGCAGGTGGATCACGAGGTCAGATCGAGACTATCCTGGCTAACACGGTGAAACCCCGTCTCTACTAAAAATACAAAAAAAAAAAAAATTAGCCAGGTGTGGTGGCGGGCACCTGTGGTACCAACTACTCAGGAGGCTGAGGCAGGAGAATGGCGTGAACCCGGGAGGCAGAGCTTGTGGTGAGCCGAGATCATGCCACTGCGCTCCAGCCTGGGCTACAGAGCGAGACTCCATCTCAAAAAAAAAAAAAAAAAAAAAAAAAAAAAAATGTTAAGAAAGAGAAACTATATCTACTATTAAGTGGAAGTAGATTATCATACACGTCTTTATCCTGTTATCTTCACGTAGAGTAGGCTGAGGAGGAAAAGGAGGAGGAAGGCTTGGTCTCGCTGTCTCAGGGTGACAGCGATGGAACAAAATCTACACATAAGTGGGCCTGCACGGTTCAAACCCGTGTTGTTCAAGAGTCACCTGTACTTCAAAAGTGAAAGTGGTTAAAGCTTTTCACACAGGCAAAAAGTTAAAAAAAATTCACCTCCACAGACCTACACTAAAAGAAACACTAAAAGGAATTTTTGAGTCAGAAGGGATTATAGGTGAGAATATGTTAATGTAGGAAAGAATAAAGAGAACTAATATATGGCCAATATAGGGATAAGTCTAAATAAACAGTGACTATTCAAAAAGCAGTCATAACAAGGGCTTTAAAATATATGTGGACATAAATGATAATATCACAAGTGGCAGAAAGGAATTAAGTGGAGCTCATGTTTTAGGGTTCTCACACTGTCAATAAATTCTAAATTTTATGTGGATTATAAATCTAAAGGTGAAGTATTAAACATTTAAGAGGAAACTTAGGAGATGATTGTGATGAACTTGAGATAGGCAGTTTCCTCAAATAAAACACAAAAACTACCAATTTTAAAGGAAGAAACAATAAATTGAAGTACCTTAAATTAAGAGCTTCCATTGACCAAAAGAGAACAAAAAGACCAGTCTCTGAGTAGAAGAAGATATTAGCAATTCATGTATCTATGTAAAGGCTCATATCCAGGGTGTATCTAGACATCAGTTATGGGTATACAAAATATACAAATTATATGCCTTTTGTGTATATTTTATGAGTGTATACGCATGTATACATACAACCAACAAGAAAAAGGCAGGCACCACCTTAGAGACATCAACTTGACCTTCATCAGGGAGATACAAATTAAAACCTCAGTGTGATACCACCACAGGACCACCAAAATGGCTAGAATTTAAACGACAGGAAATGCCAAGTCAGTGAGGGTGTTGAGGAACTGGAACTTCCACACATTTCTAGGGAGAAGGTAAATTGATAAAAACTGTTTTGGAAACTGATTCGCAGCGTCTTTTGAAGCTGAACGTATGCGTCCCTTAGAATGCAGTGATTCCGCCCCTGGCAACACAATACAAATGCCTAGATATATAGACTAGAAGACATGGACACAAATATTCATAGCACATTATTTTGTGCTTGCCAAGAAACAAAATAACACAGACATCAATCGAGGAGAATATATTTTACAAGTATTTTGCATTCACATGAAGGAATGCAGCAACAATGATAAAATATTGCTATATGCAACAACATAAACAAACCTCTCACACATAATACTAAGGACGGGAAAAGCCAGATGTCCAAAGGCCCATAGTGCATGATTCTACTGATACACTCTCAAGAGCAGGCAAACTTTCCACAGTGATAGACTCAGAACAGTGGCTATTTTGGGGAGGGTTGATAACCAGGAGGGAAGCTGAGGGCCTTCTGGTGGATTGGTGGTATTCTCTTACTTGATCTGGATGGTGATTTCACAGGAGTACTCACTTTATTAAATTTAATATTTTCAACTTTATCATATGGATGATTTTATCTCTATTAAAAGGAAGTTTGCCAATACAATGACACTACAATATTTTTAGATTAAAATGGTAATAGTTTGCTGTGTTAACAGGGATGTCGGGAAACAGGGACTCTCCCAGATTGTGGGGGGAGGGGACATAACTTGATATGAACTCTTACGAAATTTTGACCATATCTATAACAATTAGAAACTCACCATACTCATTCACTAAGCCATTCCACTTGTAAGAATTGATACTACAAATAAACTCTTACATGTTTGGAAGAATGTATGGGTAAGTTTATTACTCACTGTGGCTTTGTTTTCAGGGTAGTAAATAGTTAAACAGATCTCGGTACTTCAACACAATGGAATACTAAGCAGCCATATATAAGACATCAAGAAAATGCTGCCGTATTGATGGATTAATCTCCCTCATGTTGAAAAAAGCAAAAAAAAAGCAAAACGTCTAACAGTATATAGTGTGCAACATTTTGTGAAAAGGAGGGACACAAAGTTTATACTAGTATTTGCATGCATATGTGTAAATTTTCTTTGAACAAATACATTAGAAATTAACAACATTGCTAGCCTCCAGAGAAGGGAACTGAGAAGTGGCAGACAGTGCAAATAGAGGTTTTTCACTCTTTTGTACCATGTAAATTTACTGTCTATTCTATTTTTAAATGTTTTAGACAAATAATTGATGGTTTTGGTTCTGGTGAAGATGGAATAAGCACACTACCCTATCTCTGCGATAGCATGCAGCTCAAACCTTGGATTGAATGAAGCGACTGTCTGTGGACTCTGACAAGTAGATGATGGCAGGAACACTGAAGGAGATTAGAGCCCAAGTAAGAACAATGCAGCCATGAAGTTCTTGGATTTGTTTTTCCTTTGGAATCCTCTGGCCTGGATTCAAAGCAGCTTGAAACCTGAAATTGTGTGCTTGATGTGAATAGAATGAATTCCAAGAGAAGCCTTCTCTTTCTCATCATCCTTTCACAAAATAATAAAGGATGACTCAGAGGGCAGAATCAAGAGCCAAGAGCTGGAGCCAAGACCTGGAAGACTTGAAACCTAATTGAGGAACTTCCAACATTTTGCCTGGCTGGACTTCAGAACTTTGATGGATCAGTGACTCCTTTTAATCTCCCATTTTCTCCTTTTAAACCAGAATGTCTACAGTTGTAATGCTTTGCCTGGCCAACTATTATATTTTGAGTAAGTTCGGGGCAGATAACTTGTCTCTTTATTTTCACGGATCTACACATGGAAAAGAGGAACTATTCTCTAAGAGCTACATTTAATGGATTAGACTCAGAAGCCTCATCTGTACCACCTTGACTTGATTTAAATGATGAGATTTTGGATTTTCAGCTGATGCTACAATGGGACGAAACTCTTGGGGACCTTGGGAGAGGCTGGATGTATTTTTCACACAGGAACTAGTATGAAGCATTGGAGACAGAGGGTGGACTCTGACAGGCAGACCCTGAGATGACCTCTCCAGTGACCCCTGTCTTCTGGTATGCTCTTATATACCTCTCCCCTTAAGTGTGGATGGGACTTGTGACTTCCTTTTAGCCTATAGAATATGCTAAAGATGACAAGATGTCACAGCTGTGATTGCATTACATTGTATTAGACTCCATCCCGCTAGCAGACTAAAGATACAGAGTCTCCTGCAGCATCTGGTGAAGTAAGTAGTCAGGTTGACAAAGCTCACATGACAAATAAAAGCAGATGACCTCTAGGATCTGAAGGCAGACTCCAGTTGATTGTTAGCAAAAAGTTATACAGCTATAAGAAAATAAATTTTGCCAACAACAGAAACGAACTTAAAAGTAGATGCTTCCCCAGTCAAGCCTCCAGATGAGAACACAACCTGACCAGCACTTTGATTACAACTTTATGAAGAACTGAGCAGAAGACCCACCTGAATTGTGTCTAGATTCCTGACCCATAGAAACTGTGAAATCATAAATGTACATCTTGTTTCAGGCCATTACATTTATTGTAATTTGTTGTGCAGCAAGAGAAAAATACATGGATTGAAATACATTAGACAGAAAAAAAGATTGAAAACAAAACAGGAATACAGCCTCAAAAACCTATTAGACAAAGCCAAAAAGTTTAATATTTATGTAATTGACATCCCAGAAAAGAAGAGAGATTGTGGTAGAGAAAAAAATAATTGTTTTGTAATAACAGCTGAAAATTTCCCAATATTAGGATTCAAAAAACTTGGCGAATTCAAATAAACCCATGTTCAATGCATCACAATCAAACTGCTGGAAACTATAGAAAAAAAAAACAGAAAAATAATGCATTACACATAGAGGAACAGTAATCTGAATGATAACATGTTTCTCCTTGAAACCATGGAGGTCAGAAGACAGTGGAATGTTTTTTGTGTTTTGTTTTGTTTTGAGATGGAGTCTTGCTCTGTCACCCAGGCTGGAGTGCAGTGGCGAGATCTTGGCTCACTGCAACCTCCACCTCCCAGGTTCAAGCAATTCTTCTGCTTCAGCCTCCCGAGTAGCTGGGACTACAGGCATGCGCCACCAGGCCCAGTTAATTTTGTATTTTTAGTAGAGATTGGGTTTTACCATGTTGGTCAGGCTGATCTTGAACTCCTGACCTCAGGTGATCTGCTCACCTTCGCCTCCCAAAGTGCTGGGATTACAGGCGTGAGCCACCGTGCCTGGCTGAAATGTTTTGTAAGTGCTAGAAAAAATGAAGTAAACCTAGAAATCTATATCCAGTTACAATGTCCTTCAGGAAGGAAGGCAAAATTGTTCTATTCCCAGATGAAAGGACACTAAGAATTTGTCACCAGCCAACAGGCTCTAAAAGAAAGACTAAAGGAATTGCTTCAGAAGAAAGTGAAATGATGCTCAAGGAAAAATGAGAACTTCAGGAAAGAAGGAAGAGCAAAAGAAACACTAACTATGTAAGTGAATATAATAATTCTTCTCTGCTTAGGTTCTTTAAGATATGTACGACAATTAAAATAAAAATGATAACATTGTCATACAGGGTCTTGGATATATGTGCAATACATAGGACAATTACAACATAAGCACCCAGAAAGACCAGAATCCGCATTCTTTTCCAGTACATGCAGAACATTCACCAAGGTAGATCATATCCACGTCACACTTCAGTAAACTTAAAAGAATGCAACCATATGGAGAATGTGCTTTTGTCCTTCCCGTTACTTCACATGTTCCCTGTTCACACCTCACTTTCCTCCAGCCTTCCCTACACCCAGCCCGGTCCCTGCTTGCTCTCCCCTCCCCCTGCTCCCCATTCTCACAGGTTTATCTCAATCCCTTCTCATCTCAGCATCCTTTTTGCATTGTTCCGGTCCCTCCCCTTCATTCATTCGTGGGTCACAAAACATTTATTGAGACAGATAACAACATGTCTTGGCAAGACTATAGGGAAATTAGAAACCTCATACTCTTCTAGGGGGAAGATACAGTGGTGCAGTTGGTGTAGGAAAAAATTCTGGCAGTTCCTCAAAAGTTTAAACAGAGTTACTCTATAACCCAGAAATTTCACTCCTAGATCTGCAAGAGAATTGAAAATGTATGTCTACACAATGCTCGCAGCAGCATGATTCTTCATAGCCAAAAAGTCCAAACAACCCAAATGTCTAAATGATGAATGAACAAACAAAAGAGGGTATTTCCCGGCTGGGCGCGGTGGCTCACACCTGTAATCCCAGCTCTTCGGGAGGCCGAGGCGGGAGGATCACCTGAGGTCAGGAGTTCGAGACCAGCCTGGCCAATGTGGTAAAACCCCATCTCTACTAAAAATACAAAAATTAGCCAGGCATGGTGGTGGGCACCTGAATCCCAGCTACTTGAGATGCTGAGGTAGGAGAATTGCTTGAACCTGGGAGGCGGAGGTTGCAGTGAGCTGAGACTGCACTATTGCACTCCAGCCTGGGTGACAAGAGTGAAACTCCATCTCCAAAAAAAAAAAAAAAATAGAGGGTATATCCATCCAATGGAATATTATTGAGCTATCAAATGGAATGAAGTACTGATCTGTGCCGCAACATGGACAAATCTGCAAACATTCTGCTGAGTGAAAGAAGCCATCACAAAAGACTATATATTGCATGATTCCATTTATGTGAAATGCCCAGGATAGACAAATATAGAAAGAAAGAAAGTAGACTAGTGTTTTCCTAGGATTTAGTAGGAATGGCTGGGGTGGAGGGTGATGGAGAAGGGGCATGATGTTTCTTCTGAGGGTACTGAAAACTCTAAAATTTAATGTGCTTATAATCCCAGCACTTTGGGATGCCGAAGCGGGTAGATCACCTGAGGTCAGGAGTTTGAGACTAGCCTGGGCAAAATGATGAAGCCCAGTCTCTACTAAAAATACAAAAATTAGCCAGGTGTGGTGGCGGGCGCCTGTAATCCCAGCTACTCAGGAGGCTGAGGCACGAGAATTGCTTGAACCCGGGAGGCAGAGGTTGCAGTGAGCCAAGATCCCACCACTGCACTCCAACCTGGGCGACAGAGTGAGACTCTATGCCTAACTCTGTGAATATACTAAAAGCATATACTTTAAATGAGTGAATTGTATAGTAAGTGAATATCTCAATAAAACTACTTTTAAAATATTTATTGAGCATTTCTTTTGTGCCAAGCATTTTACTAGACATTTGGGCAAATTCTTATTCCAGTGGGGCAGGAAGGGGGCAGACAATAAAAAAATATACATAAGCCACTGTCACAGGGACCCCAAATTATTTTCTCATAATATAGGCTCCTCTATATTTCTGTTGCACAAAACTTAACATAAGCCTTCTATCCTTAAGGTGCTCTCCGGGTCACAGGATGGCTGTATGGCCTAGTGGGCCTGAATACAGCTTTATTCAGGTTCTCCAATGATTCTGACTCCAGCGACTACATCTTACAAATGAGAAAGTGAAGGCCAGTTTGAAGTCACCCAGCCAGTTTGCAGCAGAGCCAGGGCTCTAGCCTCCTTGTAAGACCACTCTACCTGCTACCACTGTCTTCCTTGTGTTAACCACAACGGGTCCTGGCCAGCTCAGTGTGATGGATGAGGTGCTACTTCTGTGAGTGGAGGGTACACGGAGGGACACAGCGGGGTGTCAGGAAGCTTTGCTATGGCTCCACTCAGAAGTGGCTTTGCTCCTCCACTTGTGCAAAAGTGTCTGAGTTCCTGAGAGAATTCTGGGTAGATGGCAGAGTAGGAGGCACCCGGAGTCTGTCTCCCCACCTAGACAACAACTGCACTGGCAGAATCTTTCTGATGTAATATTTTGAAAATCTAGAGTCTATTGAAGGCTTTCAACTTCCAGGGGAAGACTTGGATTACTTGTAGTTGATTTTGGTCAATTTCATCTCCTAGCACAGCAGCAGCTGCCCACCACCACCACCGCCCCCCAGACCCTGGCAGGCAGCTGTGTACATGTTCCTGAAGCAACTTGCACACAGCTTGCAGGAACCAGGGTAGGCAAAAAAAATCCCTATTCTGCAACTACTGGGGATCCGTGCTCTGATTAGTGATTGCTACTTCTGATCACAGAGATACAGACAAAGGGATGGGTGTCCATTGTTATTGCACCTCTTTGGGAGCCAGACATTAAAGAGTAGACAGTCAAGATAACTTCATGTAAGAGGAAAATTAGGGCCAGGTGTGGTGGCTCACACCTGTAATCCCAGGACTTTGGGAGGCGGGGGTGGGTATTGAACTCCCAACCTCAGGTGATCCGCCCGCCTCAGCCTCCTAAAGGGCTGGGATTACAGGCTAATGACCCTGTTTTAACTTACCTCTTTAGAGGCCCTGCCTCCAAATACAGTCACATTCTGAGGTACTGGGGCTCAGGACTTCAACATGTGAATTTGAGGAGACAAAATTCGGCACATAACAATGACCTTATCCAAAGCCAAATTTCTTAGTCGTGTTTTGGATTTTTCTACTCCCTGTGGCCAGTACCTCTGTTTATCATTTTTCCTTAGCCCAGATTTGAGTTACTAAAAGAAAAAAATTCAGGAGGCTCATGAGAATAGCAATCAACTCCAACTCTACTTATTAATTCTTTGTTTTTGTTTTGAAACAGGGTCTCACTCTGTTCCCCAGGCCGGAGTGCGGTGGTGCAATCACAGGTCACTGCAGCCTTGACTTCCTAGGCTCCATCAGTCCTCCTGCTTCAGCTTCCCAAGTAGCTGGGACTACAAGTGGACACCACTGTGATCATTTATTTTATGTAGAGATGGGGTCTTGCTATGCTGCCCAGGCTGGTCCTAAACTCTGGTCTCGAGCAATCCTCCTGCATTGACCTCCCAAAGCTCTGGGATTACAGGCATGAGCCACCACACCAGGTCTATTAATTCCTGACTACTTGTCTTCCCACGTGTCTTGCCTCCTCTACTGATGGTCTCCTTGAGGGCTTACTTTACTGCTGCCTTCTCAGGACCGAAAGCAGTGCCTGGCATACACTAGGTGCTCAGGAAGTACCTATTGAACAGGTGAATGGATGACTCACCCCTCCCCACAGGGCATGCTGGTTTCCCTCTTTCTCTCACACACCGCCAATGCTTGGAGCATCGACCTAGTTTCCCAATCTGACTCATTTCTTGCAAAATCTCCTGTGCAGCTTTTATCTGCAACAAGAAAGCTATCCAAATGCCTTGTCACATTGATACTGACAAGGAAGTGTCCCAAAGACGTTTTTCACCTTTGAAAAGGAGGCTGAAGCTCCGGAACACTTTCTGCCTCTCCTCGCCCCGGCCCTCTGCCCGCTCAGCTCCCTGAAAGCCCCGTGCATCCGCTGTTCCCCCAGACACTGGGAGCACTCTCTCCTCTCTCCTGAATTGTGCCTGCCAGAGGACAGTCTGTGTGTGCAATTTGGGATTCATGTCTGTCTCCTGCCCTAAACAGTGCCATGAAGACTGGGTCTAGTTTTCTTACCATTTTATCTTCCTCACAGTCCCTGCCACACATTTTGTTAGTTAGCTGGTTAGTTAGCTAGTTAGTTAGTTTGTTTTTGAGACAAGGTCTTGCTCTGTTGCTCACACTGGAGTGCAGTGGCACCATCTCAACTCACTGCAGCCTCAACTCCTGGGCTCAAGCAATTCTCTCACCTCAGCCTCCCGAGTAGCTGGGACTATAGGTATGTGCCATGATACCTGGCTAATTTTTTCAATTTTTGGTAGAGATGGGGGTCTCACCATGTTGCCCTGGTTAGTCTTGAACTCCTGGGCTCAAGCAATCCTCCTGCCTCAGCCTTCCAAAGTGCTGGGATTACAGGCATGAGCCACAGCACCTGGCCACATATTTCTGAATAAATGTAAAAGTGTGGTAAGGTAACATTGACGTTTTTGTAAAAGACATAGGTGAATGTACCCATAAGTATGAACGTAAATTCTTTGAAAAAGATCCCAGGACACACACACCAAATGTTAAGTGTTTGCCTCTGTTGGGAAGGGAAGTGACAATAGGCGTGTGGGTAAAAAAGCCCTGTGTTTTCTTCTATACCCTTAATCATGCCTTGAGTCTTTTACAACAAGAATGTGTAGAATAACAACATAACTAGAGGAGCAAAGGCACCAACAACATTGTGCCCTCATTTTTATGGTGATTACACGGCCAATTCTCCTTACAGGGAGAGAAGAAGTGGGGCCAGGCAACGCATGTTAGTCTATTCTGTTCTGTTCTGTTCTGTTCTGTTCTGTTCTGTTCTGTTCTATTCTATTCTATTTTTGAGATGGAGTCTCTGTCGCCCAGGCTGGAGTGCAGTGGTGTGATCTCAGCTCACTGCAACCTCTGCCTCCCAGGTTCAAGCAATTCTCCTGCCTCAGCCTCCCGAGTGGCTGGGCTTACAGGCGCTCGCCAGCACACCCAGCTAATTTTTTGTATTTTTAGTAGAGACAGGTTTCTCCATACTGGCCAGGCTGGTCTCAAACTCCCGACCTCAAGTGATCCACCCTTCTCGGCCTCCCAAAGTGCTGGAACTATAGGGGACTATCGCCACCACACCCAGCCAGTCAGTACATTTCTAACCACCTGCTCATTCCCTCAGGAATCCTGAAAGATTTCAGCACTCATGTGTCCATAACAATGGTTTGGAATGGGGAAACCGCTTACTCTCCCTGGAAAATCTGTTCCAGGTTTTAAATCCGTATTTAATCCCAGGAATGAAAAGGGAACACAGTGCGAAAATGGGGAGCCCTGTAACCTCCTGGAGGCTGTTGTGCAAACCTGCTGTTAGGAAATCGGGCTCAAAGGAGTCCAGCAAAGGAGATTTGATGCTGTCAAACTCGTTCTGCTCCTTGTAGCTCTCACGTGTTTTTACTCCAAAAACCCTGGGACTTGATCCTAATCAAGATATTCAAGAAGCCAAAGGACACGCCTCCTTTCCTTGGCTCCTTCAACTTTTCCCACCCAAAGAAGATGCTGTCTGGGTTGAGGACAAGCATGACCACGCACCTAGACACTCACACAGTTGGAGTGAAGCAACAGTGGTCGTTAATGTCTTCTAGACAGTGGCATAAATAACCAGTAACTCCGTTTGGGAGTTTGAGGTTTCAAACACAAAGTACAACAGAGTTTTGTGTTAAAAATCTAATGGGATTTTCAATTGAGAAAAACGACGAGGCAAGTCTCAATCATTTTAGGAAGTTTATTTGCCAAAGTTAAGGACATGCCTGGGAGACAGGTCTATGCCTTTCTCCGAAGATGATTTTGAGGGCTCCAAATTTAAAGGGGAAAAGGTGATATATTGAGAAGTACATAATTTTCATGTAAGAGGCGGGTAGGGAAAATAGTCATTCGTGCCTTTTTGTCTGGCTCAGTGAATCTGCATTTTTACATAAGATGACAGGCCGGGTGCGGTGGTTCAAGCCTGTAATCCCAGCACTTTGGGAGGCCGAGACGGGCAGATCATGAGGTCAGGAGATCGAGACCATCCTGGTTAACACGGTGAAACCCTGTCTCTACTAAAAAATACAAAAAACTAGCTGGGCGTGGTGGCAGGCACCTGTAGTCCCAGCTACTCGGGAGGCTGAGGCAGGAGAATGGCGTAAACCTGGGAGGCGGAGCTGGCTCTTCCCTGACCCTAAGCACAGTCCCTGCAGGATGAGCTGAGATCCGGCCGCTGCACTGCAGCCTGGGCGACAGAGCGAGACTCGGTCTCAAAAAAAAAAAAAAAAAAAAAAAAAAAAAAAAAAAAAAAAGGGGAAAGGAAAAAAG
>NW_016816177.1:74066-83566 GCF_001698545.2 Rhinopithecus bieti
AAAAAAAAAAAAAAAAAAAAAAAAAAATGACATAGACAAATGGAGCAGAGGAAAAATGCAGGGAATCTGCATTTTACATAAGATAGCATAGAGAAAACAGAGCAGGGAAGGAATCCCATATGCATTTGTGTCTGGTGGGCTGGGGGTGACTGCGTCTGTAATGATAAGCTAGCTATGAATTTACACTGCCATGGTGAAATGTTAACAGCTCACTAGGAATTTCCTTGTGGGCAAAATATGGCGGAGGCATGGAGTTTTTCATCTTGTAGCCATCTTATTTAGGAGCTAAAAAGGGGAGGGAGGTTTGCGTGACCCAGTTCCCAGCTTGACTTTTCCCTTTGGCTATATGAGTTTGGGGTCCCAAATTTTAATTTCCTTTCATAGGATCCAACTCAGTCTAACCCTAACCCTGACATGCAGGAAGGAAGAAGGGAGCTGAAATCATAAACCTGTTCCAGGCTCCTTTTGTCTCATCCACCGGCCATTTTTTATCCAGACGATGTGTGAATGCTTTCTTCATCCCAGGCGACCTGACGAAGCCACATTATGGGCATGTCTGGTCCTATCTTGGCGGGGGATCTTGCTGGATTACCAGGAGAGAGTCACTCCCTGAGCTGGCTCTGAACTCACCATCTGGCATCCTGGCAAAGGCTCCCTGCCCTCCTGTCCCCATTCAATCTGGAATTTGTCTAGTGATAACAGCACCTGCTAGTCATTACTGTCTATTACTTCCTGCTAGGTACTTCTTATTAAACCATTTTATCTTCATGATTATCCATCCCCATTGTACAGATGAGTAAACCAGAAGAATAGGGGTTTTTTAATGTGCTGAGAGCCTTAAAGCTAGGACTTGAAGCCAATCCATCTCACTGGTCTTGGGTTATATTGGTTCTCCTGTGCTTTCTGCTGGCTGTGGCCTCCTTCCCCAGCCCAGCTCCCGCAAATGTGAACCCTCTCAAGAGAACCCAATTTTAATTCTGTCTTCCTCCATGCTCATGCCACATCTGGAACCCAAGCTGGGTCCAGAGCCCCATGATCCTTGACAGTCTAACAAGCAGGATTGACTCAATTATTTCATGCCCAGGACCTTCATCTAACAAAGAAATGTACTAGATGGGAAGGAGAGGAAAGAAAGAAGAGATGGAATAAGGGAGAGACAGAGTTATTAAAGCAAAACCTTCTTATATCAGGATATTTTATTACCCTGAAGATACCCATAGTAGTGCACCAATAGAATATTGATAGCTATGTATATATACACTCACACATATATGAGTGTGTAAATATATGTAGGTGTGTGTAGATATATGAATATATAGGTAATGTATTCTAATGCATAAAATCTGTAAAGACTCCATTGAACATGCGTGTAAGTCATGTTAAAACGGAAATGCTAAAGGCCTTTGAAAAGCTACTTTCTACATTTCAGGCCAAGTTGCCCATCTCAGCCAGTAGAACAGGAATAGGAGACGCCGGGCAACTGAATTTATCAGTGGCATTCAGAGACCACTGGCGGATCTGGGGAGTTCTGATTTCTTGCCTGGGGAAGGTGGCCTGGCTGAGCAGGTAAACGGTGACCCACCCCTGCCTCCGCGCCTTTGCCCAGGCCGTTCCCTTCCCCTGGAAAACTTCCTCTGCCAGCCCTCTACCCAGCCCTTCTCAGTCACCTTCCACCTCCCAAATGACCCAGCTTGAGTCTTATCTGCTCCAGGACAGTGTCCCTGACCAATGCCAGCTCACAGTTCCACTTTCCTAGTCTGAAACCCTACGCACCTTGTAAAGTTATTCTTTGTTGTGAGGAGTAATGGAGATGAGCTACAATAAATCGCCCGTCATCAAGCCTAAAATGTGACAGGTACTCAAAAGTCAGAAGTATCATGAGTATGTTGAAAATCAGATGAACAGAAAGCAAAATGAAGGTTAAAATGTAGAGAGATTTTTTTTTTTTTTTGTAGAAAGTTTTCATTTTGAAACATTAGGATTCTTCTCGGACATCATAATAATAGCAAAGGCCTATGTGCCAGGTGTGGTCCTAAGCACTCACTAGGTGCCATCTCCTTTGTTCCCCACAATGGCCCAGGAGGCGAGTCCTGCTCTGTTCCTCTGTGGCAAGGAGAGAAAGCAGGGGGCGTGGTTGTGGAATTTAAACCCAAACTCCTAACCCCTCCTGCAGCCTCTGGCTCTCCCCTGACCCTAAGCACAGACCCTGCAGGATCGGAAGGTCACCTCAAAATCAAATTTCCTTTCACTGAGGCCCAAGGACCTAGTCACTTTAGGTTGACTGTCCTGTCTGGTGTGGCCAGCAGAGTTAAACATGGAAATGCGATTTTTTTCCCTCTTGCATGTGTTCATTTTAGCAGTTGAAAGTCACGAATAAAGTGTCCTATAAGCAGTTTGATTGTTAAATTTGTCTCCTTGGACTTCGTGTGAATCTTCACTCTTTTCCTTCCACAGGAAACTAGATTTATTTTATTTGCTGTGGAAATTAGACGTAGATGAAATTTTGTTTTCTTTATAAAAATGAGGTGGCATTCAGACTTGAAAAGTGAGTGAGATTCTGTTCTTTCAGGAGATGGAGGGGATTTCCCCAGCTGAACTGGAGCAGGTCTGGGTTGATCCAGAGACAGGGCATCAGGGTCTCCTGCGATGCCCAGTTCAGGAGCAGCCACACTAAGCAACAGCTTCTCATGTGAGAGGCAGAGCTCCAGGACTCTGCTGCGACGGTGAGTTGCCCCAGCCGCCCCAGAGAGGCGTGTCAGGTCCTGGAGCGGCCCAGCTCCCTAGCGGGGGTCACTCAGTGGTCGCTCATGACCCCCCTCCAGGTTTGGCTCAATGAGCCTCCAAGGGAGGTGAGGCACTGGGACCATTTTCCACTTTCCAAATATGTATCAGATTCCGCCTTTGACACTCTTTGTAGATACTCTCTTTAGATGCGCAGTAGTAGTAGTAAAGATTGCTGATTTTTAAGCAACTAATTTTCATGAAAAACCAGTACAGTCATTTGAAAGAAGCCAGGACTCCTGGCCCCAGCAGCCTCTGCCCCAGGCCCTAAAGGGCAGAGGTCCCCCAGTGCTGAGCTCCTCCTCCACAGAGGACCCATTGTCTGTGACAACGTTACTAAAAGACAGTTGGGGGTAAGGGGGACTGGTGAATGGGACAAGTTCATGCCTGCTTCTCTGTATCCCATTGAGTAACAGCAGGATAACAGGAAATGTTTCCAAATTCTGGAATCAAAGGCACCATGCCACTGCAAACTAACATAGTGGAAATGTAGATGTTATCACAGAACACAGCTATCCATGATTGTTTGCATTTATAACACGGGTTCTACTTGTCTCTGTCTCTACTGGGTGCCTTTGAACAAGTCACTTCTTCCCCTCTCCCTCAGGCCGCGGCTTCTTGCCTCTGGAAAATGACGGAACTTGAACTCGATGACTTCCTAAGGTCCTTCCTGCCCAACAGTCATACAAGCTGTGGCCTGGCATCCCTGGAGGGAGGGAGGTACAGTGTGCCAGGTGCTAACAGCCACAACTTGATTTCATCCAATCCTCATTTCATCAGGTAGCTATTAATATCCCCATTTCATGGATGAGAAAACTGAGGTTTAGAGAAGTTAAATGAATTATCAACAGTCTTAGAGCTGGTTAAGCCATGGAGTCTGGGTTCAGACCTTGAACACCATGTTTTTAGTGACTGTGCATCGAGATCCTGCTGCTGTGATAGACACTGGAATAAAAAGCTCGCAGTCAGACAGCACTCTCTTAGGGCCAGCCCCGTCCTCAGAACATTGCCGGTACTAATTTCGCCCAATCCACAGTGTTATCTCCATTTGACAGTTGAAGAAACTAGGTCCAGAGAGGTTATACAACCCACCCAACGTCACACAGATAGTATGTGTAGGAGAAACATTCATAACAGCCAGACATAACTTTGAATGATGTTTCCACTTTTTTATAATAGAGTATGAAAAGATTGTTTTTAACATCTATGTGTAGAATATTTGTCCACTACTAAAGACTCTACCTTTCAAGACCTCCTCCATTACTGGGATTTTTTTTTTTTTTTTGACATGGAGTCCCCCTCTGTTGCCCAGGCTGGAGTGCAGTGACACGGTCTCAGCTCATCACAGCCTCCACCTCCTGGGTTCAAGCGATCCTCCTGCCTCAGCCTCCCGAGTAGCTGGGACTACAGGCGCATGCCATCATGCCTGGCTAACTTTCGTATTTTTAGTAGAGACAGGGTTTCACTATGTTGGCCAGTCTGATCTCGAACTTCTGACCTCGTGATCCATCTGCCTCGGCCTCCCAAAGTGTTGGGATTATAGGCGTGAGCCACTGCGCCGGGCCAATACTAAGATTTAATTCCCCCAAAAACTTCCTCACTAGGTCATCCCTAAGCACTAGCAGTTGGGCATATTAATGAAATACATCAGTTAGACAATCAACTTATTTCATCCTTAAGGGAGGGTCGCCTAATCATGTTAATCTAGACTTTTTAAAAAGTGTGTGACATAGTAATGCAAGATTTGGAAGATGATTCTGTATCATCATAAATTGCTTATTTGTAGTATCCTGAACTGAAACTTGTAAATTTCTCCAAGCATAAAATAAGCTCCCATTTAAGCAAAACGGAATTTAGTTTACGGGCCATCTAAGACCACCCTGTTGAACATTTTCAGGACTTAGGGTCCAAAATAACTTTTTAAAATGACATGTGTGTTTATCATAGAGAGGTGTGGGTGGAGTTAAGGGAGCAAAACAGGCGCTCATTTATTTAATAATTCTTTATTATCTTCTAGATATTTGAGAATACAGTAACAAAAATATTGTCCCCGCTAGGCGAGGTGGCTCACGACTGTAATCCCAGCACTTTGGGAGGCCAATTTGGGTGAATTGCTTGAGGTCAGGAGTTTCAGACCAGCCTGACCAACATGGTGAAACCACGTCGCTACTAAAAATACAAAAATTAGCCAGGTGTGGTGGCACGTGCCTGTAGTCCCAGCTACTGAGGAAGCTGAGGAAGGAGAATCGCTTGAACCCAGGAGGCAGAGGCTGCAATGAGCTGAGATCGCACCATTGCATTCCAGGCTGGGTGACAGTGAGACTCCCTCTTGAACCAAAACAAAATAAAACAAATAAACAAAAATATACATATACATATATAGTCCCAGCTCCAATCTTTGATCTGTGGAGAAGGCAGATGTTAGTCCATTCATACACAATAACATCCTTAGGTTTCATGGTGTGAAACAAAGCAGTGCAGATTTCTAAGAGGGGGTTTTATGCCATTCTAAAGTTAGAGGTCTCAGAGGGTGTTTTATCCCAGGACTGGGGTAGATAATATTAAACTGTTACTTTATGCCAAAACTTAATGGCATAAAGCAACAATTTAATAGCAACAATGTAATATTGTCTATCCCAGTCCTGTAGGTTGACCATGCTCAGCTGGATGGTTCTCAGTTGAGGTCTCACATAGGGAGAGGTGTCAGTCGGGGAAGCCATGTGAAGGCTCGGCTGGGGGCTGCAGTCATCCGAATGCTCAGCTGGGCAGGATGTCCCGGGTGGTTCACTGACACGGCTGGTGATTGACGCCAGCTGCTGCTGGGAGCTCAGCTGGGGCTGTCAACCACTGTGCCTACACATGGCTGCTTCCTACGGCTGGGGCATCTCACAGTATGGAGTCTAGTTTCCTAGAGGGGATATCCTGAAAAAGTGTTTCTAGAGTCTCAGGCAGAGCCAGTAAGGTTTTCTTATTATCTGCTTTTGGAAGTCACATGGCATCATTTCCACTATACTCTACTGGTCAAAAGCAAATACTGACACAACCCAGATTCAAGGCTGAATACTAGATGGTATAACTAAGTGAGAGGGCCATCTTTGAAGACCAGCTACCATACCATGGAAGGGTTATAAGTGATGCATTACACAGCCAGATGGTTGCTGTGTTGTATGAATTGGAGGAAAGCAAAATAAAGTCGGGGAGACAGTGAGGTGGCTTTAGAGGATTGTGACTCCCAGTACTCATTCTGTCCTTCCCATTGGGTAGCAATGGTACCATCTAAGTGATAGATTTCAGCTCCAAGGTGGACCTTGTTAGGATCATTCCTTCCTTTCTTTACACTGATTGATTTAGGGATGGGCAGAGCTAAGCCAATTTGAGCCTTGAGATTTGAGCAGGGCTCTGAGAGTCTCTGAGAAAGCTGGTTACTTGCTTTTAAGAAAAACCTCAGGAAATCAGTCTCTCTTTGCCTAGGCGTAAATGCAATCATACAGAACTGGTGACCATTGACTGATGTCTTACAACCAATGAGGAATGTTGGCCTTCAGATGATCTTGATATTGGTCTTAAATGGAAGTTAATATTCTGGTAGGTAGCAGAGCAAGGATCTCAAAGGAATTAGGGTCTTCAATGGCTTTGTTGGGCCACAGGACTAGAGCTATCTTGGGGTGGACTGAACCTCATTTTTAAAATTTTACATGACTAATTGGGACACTGAATGGCACTGTGTGTCTTGCAAAGCTACAAGTATACTCAAAGACATTAGAGTGAGTATGCAGAAGGACAAGCAATGGGAATGTGAGTGAGGCTCTGATGCAAAGGGGAAAATATGCCGGTGGATAAATAAATGAACTACAAGTTATTTTAAACTTAGTCTGAATAACTCAGTTTTATACCCCTACATTGAAAAACCTCATGATGAACTGAAGGCACTTAAAAGACATCTAAGGAAAAGTTTCAGGAATGGAGTCAAGGGTGTGTATTCAAAACTACATATATGCCAAAATACTGTAGATTTGTGAGAGACTTAAAGAAATTTTCTTTCCTTTCTTTTTCTTTTTCTTTTTTTTTCTTTTTTTGAAACAGGGTCTCACTCTGTAACCCAGGCTGGAGTGCAGGGGCGCAATCACAGCTCACTGCAGTCTTGATTTCTAGGGCTCAAGTGATCCTCCCACCTCGGCCTCCCAAGTAGCTGGGACTGCAGGCATACACTGCCATCTCCAACTAACTTTTGCATTTTTTGTAGAGACGGGGTTTCACCATGTCGCCAAGGCTGGTCTCAAACTCCTGAGCTCAAGCGATCCACCTGCCTCAGCTTCCCAAAGTGCTGGGATTACAGGCGTTAGCCACCATGTCCAGCCCCCAAAGCTCTTTCTTATCTAAATGTTCCTTTATATATCATATGGCTGTTTTCTCCTGAATACAATATATTCTTCTTTTGTCCCTGAACATATTAATGTTATGTTTTTCCTTCTCCTCTGTGCATTAACTCTGCTTCTCCAAGTTCTTTTTTTAAAATAAGATTTTTATTTTAGAATAGCTTTAACCTCACAGAAAAATTACAAAGGTAGTACAAAGCGTTCTTCTCTACCCCACACCCTGTTTCTCCTAGTATTAACAGCTTGCATTAGGATGGCACATTTGTCACAATATCTGTCACAATGAGCCAGTATTACCACGTTCTTTTTACTCTTTGCAATTGATCTTTCATCCTAGAGGCTTTCCTCAATTCTGTGGTGACTCTCGATGGCCATTTTATGTTTAACAGCAAGGACACGCTAGATATATAAAGTAAATGGATTTTTGATGAGCTTAAATAAAGTCTTTCTAGAGACTATCGTAAGTCTGACACTATATAAACGTCCATGGATTCAGTCTCTCTCGAGAGGAATAGTCCACAGCAGGAAAAAGCTAAAATTTTAGAATGTTTAAAATTCTGCTTTTTTTTTTTCCCCCAAATACACTAACTGGAAATTGATATCTAATACGATCAAGTAGAAATGAAATCTAGGATGAGTGTGGTGGCTCACACCTGCAATCCCAGTGCTTTGGGAGGCCAAGACAGAAGGCTTGTTTAAGGCCAGGAGTTTGAGACCAGCCTCTTTGATGAGATCTTGTTTCTATAAAAAATAATAAAAAAATAGCCAGTCATGGTGGCACACACACCTCTAGTCCCAGCTACTCAGGAGGCTGAGGCAGGAGGATTGCTTGAGGCCAGGAGTTCAAGGTTTCAGTGAGCTGTGATCACACCACTGCATTTCAGAAAGCTGTGATTGTACCACTGCACTCCAGCCTATGTGACAGAGAAAGATCCTGTCTCTTAAAAAAACTAAAATAAGGCCGGGTGCGGTGGCTCAGTCCTGTAATCCCAGCAATTTGGGAGGCCGAGGCGGGCAGATCATGAGGTCAGGAGTTTGAGACCATCCTGGCTAACACAGTGAAACCCCCTCTCTACTAAAATTACAAAAAATTAGCCGGGCGTGGTGGCACGTGCCTGTGGTCCCAGCTACTCGGGAGGCTGAGGCAAGAGAATCGCTTGAACCCAGAAGGTGGGGGTTGCAATGAGCTGAGATTGCACCACAGCACTCCAGCCTGGTGAAAGAGTGAGGTTCCGTCTCAAATTTAAAAAATTAAAATTAAAATTAAAAAAAGATAGCTAAGAAATATAGTTATTTGGGAAAACAGAAGACATTTTTAAAGTAAATATAATCAACATGCCTGGTAAGGAGTACTCTAAGGCAGGGTCTTCATGTCTCTTCTGGCAAAATGTCACCTGGTCACTGGACTATCCACTTCATATTTCTATTTTCGGTCTTTCCTCTGAACTGCAGATCCAAGAATCCTGCAGCCTATGGGACTTCTCTATTTGGGTATGTAACATCCACTCCCAAACTTGTTCCTCATTTAATCTCTCCACCTTCAAAAATGGTCGTTCCATTCACTCACAGTTCAGGCTAAAGAGCTGGGGGCACCCTTGATCCCCCTTTTGCTCTCATCCTACAGCAGCCAATCTTGTCTTCCACTGATGTCTCAGGTATGACAACTTCTCACCTCACCATCACCACCACTGGGCCTAAGTCAGGACTTGTGCAGCTGCTTCACTCGCACTCTCCTGCCACACTCGCATTTTCCCACCTCAAAACATTTGCACTTGGTCTTCTGCCCTCTTAGCTCACTTTTTCACCAAACGTTCATCAATCTCATTCCTTTACTTTAAAAATAGTTCTGTTCCAACAATACCTCTTTGGAGAGGCCTTCCCTGTCCACTCTCTGTAATTCTTTATCTCCACACATACTTTCGCTTTCTTCATAGCACTTCATGATGTTAACTTAAATATTTAGTTCTCTATCTGTTTATTGTCAACTACCCACTAGAATGTAAGTTCCCAGGATATCAAACATGATTTTATGCATTTTTACATCTCCAGTGACTAAGAGAGTCAATGCTGAATATGAGTGAATGGATGAATGGATGAAGTGAAATTAAAGCTGAAATGAAAGTCTAATGGACTGGTCTGATGGGGTAAGCAGGCACAACTAAAGATAAAATCAGTTTACTAGAATATTAACATCAGGAATCTTGCCAAAATGAAACAGAAAAGGACAAAAATTGAAAATGTTGGACCGGGCGCGGTGGCTCAAGCCTGTAATCCCAGCACTTTGGGAGGCCGAGACGGGCGGATCACGAGGTCAGGAGATCGAGACCATCCTGGCTAACACGG
>NW_016816177.1:83960-182673 GCF_001698545.2 Rhinopithecus bieti
AAAAAAAAAAAAAAAAAAAAAAAAAGAAAATATTGGAAAAAGTTAATGTATATAAAAGATAAATATATACATATATTTAAAGAAAAGGGAATTTTTATCGTTACAAAATATACATAAAGTTTACCATTTTCATCATGTTTAAGTGTATAAGTCAGTGGCATTAAGCATCTTTTCATGTGCTTCTTGGCCATTTGTATATCTTCTTTGGAGAAATGTCTATTCAAGTCTTTTGCCCATTTTTGAACTGAGTTGTTTGTTGCTGCTGTTGTTAAGCTGTAGGAGTTGTTTTTATATATTCTGGTTGTTAAGTCCTTATTAGATATAGGTTTTGCAAATATTCCCTTCCAGAAACAGGAGGATTTTTTGTTTGTTTGTTTGTTTTAAGAAAGAACATAAATAATGAGGAGGAAATAGTAAAAAAAAAAAAAAAGGAAAACAATTGTTCTAGAACTGAAGAAAGACACAATTCTTCAGCTTGAAGAAAACATACCTAGTATCCAGCAGAATAAATAAAAATGGTTATCTTTACTATCCATAATACCTATATGTATATATACACAGGTACATGCTATATTGTTACATGCACTTAAACACACCTATAAATAGATCATATCCTCTGACAATATGCTTTTTCCATCAGCACAGTGTCTTTGAGATGTATCCTTACTGATGCATGTAAATGTGGGTAAAAATAAACTGGATGTATACTTTTCACATTCTAGAAAATTTTCAAGGTAACAAGTCAACAGATCAATCTAACAAAAGGAGGTACAGAACTACAAATATCACACAAACCAGCCTCCAAGATACAAACATGAAATGGGACAAAGAGGATCACTTAATTATAATAGAAGAAACAATCCTCTGTGGAAAGGCTGAGATAAAACATACAGCATTTGAAGAAACATCAACAGGAGAAATCAAACATCAAAAAGCACACACAGGACCAGGCACAGTGGCTCATGCCTGTAATCCCAGAGCAAGGAGGGAGGCCGAGGTGGGTGGATCACTTGAGGTAGGAGTTTGAGACCAGCCTGGCCAACATGAAACCCCATCTCTACTAAAAATACAAAAATTACCTGGGCATGGTGGCGCACTCCTATAATCCCAGCTACTGGGGAGGCTAAGGCATGACAATCACTTGAACCCAGGAGGCGGAGTTTCCAGTGAGCTGAGATTGCACCACTACACTCCAGCCTGGTCCACAGAGCAAGACTCCATCTAAACAAACAAACAAAGCAGTTCACTATTCCCTTTGACCCAGAACACCCCACAAAATTATGCAAATCCAGTGGTTCAAATCTTTGTATTCACTTTAGGAGCATCCAAGAAACTGCCCAGGCCATCCCAGTATGCATATACAAAAAGCCACCATGTATGTGAAAGATGTCACCTTACAGAAGTAATGTGTGCCTCTCCATCATTACCAGGGTGGCGATGGTGAGTGTGTCCAGCCCATATAGTGGGGCTGGACAGAGGGTCGGTGACCTAAAAAGAGAGCTGAATGTTCGCTACACGTGCTTAACAATGCAGAGAGTCCTGCTGAACTCAAGGGTTTAGCTGCAGATTGGCTGGTCATTGAGCTTATCCTGGGGAACAAAGCCCCTTGAGATGTGCCGTCCAATTATACTTGCAGAGTTCATGGTCAGGTTAACCCACACATGAGTGTCCCTTGAACAGATCCTTACTGAAAAAAAAACATTGTTCCGAAACCAGAAGAGGAGTTCGCAAAGAATAAAAGGATATCTCAGAAGAGACTGAAGAAACAGAAACTTATTGCCAGGGAAGAAATTCAGCATAAAATAAATGCAAATAAAAATTAAAAATATGTATACCCAGATATTACCAAGAAGTTGTAGAAAATCAACACCTGAATGAGAACTACTAGTCCTGAAAACAGTTAATAAATCAAATACTTGGAAACACTGAGGTAAGTATAATTGCATTCTCAGAGGAACAAGTGAAATTGTTTTATATGGGTTATGTTCAGTTTTTCTCCCCCCCGTTTTCCTACTGTCCCTGCAACCAGGTCATCATCTCCACCACTCCACCAAAACTGCTCTCACTGAGGTCATCAACGATGCCCACATTGCTAAAGCTGTGGTCACTTCTTTGTCTACCTCTCGGCCTTTTAGCACTGCTCAACCAGATGGCCACTCTGTTGTCCCAGAGCCCTCTCCTGGTTTTCCTCAGACCTTCCTGACATTCCCATTCAGTCCCCTTGGCTGGCTGTCCCTGGGGGCTCAGGCTTGAGCCTCTTCTCTCTCCATTCCTTCCTTAGGTGATCTCATCTGGAGTCTTTAAGTTCGCACTGTAACCGAGCACAGACCTGGCCGCTCGCAGCTTGCACAGCTGGTAACAAGGATGAAGTACAGGGATAGGAAAGTGACTGTATTCGAGCTAGCAGTGGGAAAGTAGCCAGTTTACACATCCAGAAACGGCTTCAAACTTTAGGCTTGGAAGAGGTTATTCAAAGCGGGACCTTGGAATGGGAGGCATGCTGGCGTGGTGCTGAGTACAAAGTCTGTGTGTCCTGTTACCACTGTAACAGGAGCTGTGGTCCACCTGGGGCCCCAACTGGCATCATCTCAACATCTCATATATTGCGGGTGGGAATGCAAAATGATGCAGCCACTCTGGAAAATAGTTTGGACATTTTTTATAAAACTACCGTGTGATCCACCAATGGCAATCCTGGGCAAGTATCCCAGAAAAATGAAAATTGATGTTCACGCAAAAATCTGTACATAAATGTTTATAGCATCTTTTATTCATGACAGCCTAAAACTGCAAACTATCCAGATGTCCTTTAATATGTGAATAGCTAAACAAACTGTGGTACACTCATACTGTGAATGCTACATGGCCATCAAAAGGAACAAACCAGTATTCCATGCACCTTCCTGGATGAATCTCTAGGGAATTATGCTCAATGAAAAAAGTTAATCCTGAAAGGTCTCCTATTGTATGATTCCATTTTCATAACATTCTAGAAACCAAAACTATAAAATGAAGAGAAAGTTAGTGGATGACAGGGGCCAAGGAATAAAGGCAGGGAGAGGAAGGGAACTGGGTGTAGTGGTAGAAAGACAACATGAGAGATCCTTGTGGTAAACAAATGATTCCATATCTTGATGGTGTCAATGTCAATGTCCTGGTTGTGATACTGTACTATAGTTTTGGAAGATGTTAACACTGGGGAAAACTGGATATTGATGACATTGATGGTAAAGAGTGCACGTGCTATTTCTGAATTATTTCTTACAACTGCATGTGAATCTACAAATATCCCAGAATAAATAATTTTTAAAGCAATATTGTATTGGTATGGTAAAACAAATAGACTAATGGAATCAAATAGAGACTCCACATATAAACCCTATTAGGTTTGTTACCTCAGAAGCGGACCACAAAACAAGGATTTGTGTAAAAGTAATTTCTTAGTGAGCATTCCCATGAAAAACATGGTAAAAGAGAGGGGAGATGGGATGAGGAAGGGAAGGCGACTGGAATGAGTTGAATGGTGGATCTCAAATAGGCATGCCTATGTCCCAATCTCCATGTGATGGTTAGTTTTAGGTGTCAACTTGACTGGGCTAAGGGGTCCTCACATAGCTGGTAAAATTTATTTCTGGGTGCGTCTGTAAGGGTATTTCCAGAAGAGACTAGCATTTGCATTCATAGACTAAATAAAGCAAATTGCCTTCACTAATGTGAGTGGGCATGACTCAATCCATGGAAAACTTGAGTAGAATAAAAAAGCAGAGGAAGGGTACATTTCGTTCTGTGTAAGCTGGGACATCCATATTCTCTAGCCCCTGGACTTTGGTGCTCCTGGTTCTTAAACCTTCGGACGAGGACTGAATTACACCACTGATGTTCCTTGTTCTCCAATTTGCAGATGGCAGTTGTGTGATTTCTCAACTTCCATAATCATGTGAGCCTTTTTTTTTTTTTTTTTTTTTTTTTGAGGCGAAGTCTCACTCTTGTCTCCAGTCTGGAGTGCAATAGTGTGATCTCGGCTCACTGCAACCTCCACCTCCTGGGTTCAAGCAATTCTCCTGCCTTAACCTTCCAAGTAGCTGGGATTACAGGTGCGTACCACCATGCCCAGCTAATTTTTTGTATTTTAAGTAGAGACGGGGTTTCACCATGTTGGCCAGGCTGGTCTTGAACTCCTCACCTCAGGTGATCCACCTGCCTCAGCCTCCCAGAGTGCTGGGATTATAGGCGTGAGCCACTGTACCCGGCCAAGCCAATCATTGTAATAAATCTTCTCTTCTTATGTAGAGATCTATATGTGTTTTATTTATCCTGTTTCCCTGGAGAGCCCTATTGTACCCCAGAACATGTCAATGTGATCTTATTTGGTGAAAGGGTCCTAACAGATGTAATGAAGGATCTCAAGATGAGATCATCCTGAATTATCCAGGTGGGCCCTAAATCCAATGAGAAGGGACTTTATAAGAGACAGAGAGGAGAGACACATACAGGAAGAGAAGGCCATTAAAAGACTAAGGTAGAAATTACAGTGATGCTGCCACAAGCCAAGAATTCCTGGAGCCACCAGGACCTGGAAGGGGCAAGAATGATACTCTCCTAGAGCCTTCAGAAAGAGAGCGGCTCCATCAATACCATGATGTTTGTCTTCTGATCTCCAGACTTTGGAGAAAAAAGTTTTGTCTGTTTTAAGCCACAGTAGTTTGTGGCAATTTGTTATGGCAACTCTAGAAAATTAATACAGATTTTGGTACCAGGAAGTGGGTGCTACTGTAATAAATACCTCAAATTGTGGAAGTGACTTTGGAACTGAGTAACAAATAGAGGTTGGATGGTTTTTGAGGTACTTGAAAGAAAAGTCGTAGACTTTCTTGAAGAGACTGTTAGTGGAGTTATGGATTTTAAAGGCAATTCTGGTGAGGGAACAGAAGGAAGTGAAGAGCATGGTAGAGAATTCTTCCATCATCTTAGAAATGTATATCTCATCATGAGCAGAATGTTAGTAGAAATATGGATATTAAAGGTGGTTTATGTTGAAGGCTAAGAAGGAAATGAGGAACATGTTATTGGAAACTGAAGGCAAAGTGATCCTTGTGACACAGTGGCAAAGAATTTGGATGAATTGTGTCCTTTACTTAGGTGGATAGCAGAATTTGTAGGCAATGAACTTGGATATTTAGCTGAGGAGATTTCTAAGCGAAGTGTGGAAGGTACAGCCTGGTTTCTTCGTTCTGTTTGTAATAAAATACAAAAGGAAAGAAGTAAATTGAGGAAGCAGCTGTTAAGCAAAAAGAAACAACACTTGATGATTGAGAGTTTATTGGTCTATTCAGATTGCAAAAGATGCTAAAATTGGGAAATTCACCGTTGGGAAAGTATACTCTGGATAGAGGGCCAAGGGTGTGCCTAGACAATATCGTGCTGAAGAGATCTGCTATACAACTGATGGATCCCTCAATTATCTCACAGATCCAAGGATAGATCCAGGGTTATCCAGGAAAGATCTGTGGGGGTTCTTTTATCTAATGGCATGGATCCCTGTGACATACATGGGAGCCTCAAAAGTTCTTGAGCAGGTCGTACCAGAAGAAACACTGTCAGCTTGGCCTGAAGGGACTGAGACAGGACAAAGTGAAAGAGAGGCTGTTAGATATGCACAATTCTTCAGGCAAGAAGAGGACTGATAGAACTACTCAGGTATCAGCATGCACTGCCTTTCAAGAAAAAGGAAGAATGACTCTGAGGACAGGATCATGGACACAGGGGTAGAGGCTGAATGTTCAAGAGTGGAGACCTACCAAGCTGCCATGAGCAAAGAGACCTATGAAGCCATGGGCCCAAAAGACACAGCTTCAAGCCACAGAGGATTATTCCCAGACCTTGAAACCAAGTGACTTTGCCTTGCTGGGATTCTAACTTGCTTGGAATTGATAACCCTTTTATTCCTTCTGTTTTCTCTGCTTTGCAGTGAGATTGTTTATCATATACATGGCCCACCTTTGTGTTTTGGAAGCAGGTAACTTGTTTTCTAGTCTCAACAGTCAATAGATGCAGAGGAATATTGCCCTTTCCTAGCTCACACCCATAGAGTCACCTACACCTGAGTATTAGATTATTTATATGTGAATATTTGAGACTCTTTGAACTAATTTTTATGATATTTAGATGAGAGTTAAGACCTTTGGAGATGTTGAGATGGAATGAATGTATTTTGCACATGAGGCAGATGTGAATTTGGAAGGCCAGAGGTTGGACTCTAGTAGGTTAAATGGCAGACCCCAAAAAGACATGTTAACATTCGAATCAGGGATTAGAACCTGGGAACATGGCCTATGTGGAAAAAGGTTCTTTACAGATGTAACCAAGTTAAGGCTCTCGCTGGAAGAGGCAAAAAAGTCTTCTCCCCCAGAGCCTTTGGATGGAGTATAGCCCTGTCAACACCTTAATTTTGTATATCTGGCCTCCAGAAATGTGAGAAAATAAATTTCTGTTGTTTGAAAGCATCCAGTTTTTGATTGTGTGTTATGGTAGCCCTAGGAAACTGATACAGAGGCCAAGCAAAAGTGCCAAATCAAGCAAAATCCCACGGTGTGTTCCTTCCAGTTATCCCAAAATATAACAATCCCAAAACAGTGGCTTAGAACAATAACAATAGTTTATTTTGCCCACACATTTGGGTGTCATCTGGGCTTAGCTAGGCGTACCTCACTCAGGGTCTCTCAGTGGCGGTAACCAGATGGTGGCTGGAACTGGAGCCACCTTGAAGGTGTCATCCCGCACACGTCTGGTACCTGGACTAGTAAGACTCAAACAGCCAGGGGCTGGGGCAGCTGGGGCCCTTCAGTCATCTCTTTCCCCCTCTATGTGGTTCTCACATGATCTTTCTACATGGCAGCTGCATTCTCTTATAGAAGCTGCCACAAAGATGTGCCGAGCCTCAAGGAGAGGAAAAATAGACGCCACCTTTTGATAAGTATATAAAAGAATTTGCAGACAGTACCATTGACTCAGAATTGCAGACAGTACGGTGAAGTTCACGCCTCAGAGTTGTCTTGCTAAGTGGGGCAAGGAAGCTGCAATATTTATATTCCAGCTACCATCCGTCATCCACAGTGGTAAGTACTGCCCAGAAGAAGATACATTCTCAGATACTTCCAACTCTCTAGGAGAGCAGGAAACGTGGGAAAGGCAGCCTTCCAGGGGGTCCTCTGAGAAACGCAGGCATGGCTGCTGGAAGGAAAGCACCTGGGGGAGGAAATGCACACAAGCACAGGACTGTGGGCAGAGCACTGACACGGGTTCCGTAGTGCCAACTTATGTGGAAATGTAGCACATAATGTAGCGGCATTATTATTTGGGGTAATACCTGAGGTCCACAGCCATGGAAAACTAGGATGCGACACACCAGAGTGAGGTTAAGAGCAAAAGTTTAATAGGCAAACGAAAGAGAAGAGCTCTCTGTGCAGAGAAAGGGGTCCCAGAGAAAATGGGTTGCCAGTTCTGCAGTAAAATGCACAGGGTTTTATGGATGAGCTTGAGGAAGCAGTGTTTGATTTATATAGGGAATGAAAGATTGGTTGGACCAGGTGCGCCATTTGCACAGTGCATGAAGAAGCTAGCCTAACACCCTAATCTTTGATTATGCAGATGGCTTCTCTACCTGGCTGATGCCATGTTGCCTGTTCCTTCACTGTACACCTGGTGAAAAAGAAAATGGAGGATGGAGTCTTCATGTTGAATATACCTGGTTTCCAGGTAGTCCTTTTCTATCGGCACAACTGCCAGCATTCTCCTATGCGCTTCCAGCTTGCTTATCTATGTTTGTAGCTCAATTTTTCAGGCTGCTGTTTGTCAAAAAAGAAATAATTTTGGGGTTGCTTTTTGTTCAGAAAGAAGCTCTGCTGAGGACTCTCTTACCCTCACTATCTGCCTAAATAATTTCTTTTTAACTCCTGTATCAATATCACTGGTACCATTTCAGAGTACTGGGGAAAGTCAGGGTTACTCAAATAAACGGCACTCAAAAAATCGTTATTCCTTTAGAAAAAAACATAATTAAGTCCCTTAACTCTCATTATACAAACATATAGTTTCCAGAATAAAGAGCTAATTGCAAATAACAACAAACTGCTGCATGAATGGTTGCAAATCATAGATGTGGTGAAGAAGGCCTTTCTAAGCAACATGCAGATCCAGAGACAAAAAGGGAACAGACTGAAGCACTACATAAAATTTAAAATTAAAGTATGATGAAAGAGCAGAAACTACTAGGTGGAAACTGAGCAAAAATAGTTTTCACATATGAAACAGAAAAATGTAAGATATTCAGAATGTATAGAGTTCCTATAAATCCATAAGAAAGCAAAAATAATCAACAGAAAAATGGATTAAGAATATGAATTGGCGATTCATACAGTCTATAAATGCCACTAAACATATAAGAAGCTGCACAACCTCATGAGTAACCAGAAGCATCAATAATAAAGGTTAATGAAGTATCATTTTATCTCCATTAAACTGGCAAATTTTTTTTAAAAGATTGATAATATCCATCATGGACTAGAGCATGGAAAAACTTTCAAATTATTTTAATTGGTTGAGCCATTTTGGCAGTACTTATCAAAATTAATAACGTGCATAGTCTTTAGATATATTCCATTTTGAAGAAACTGGTCAGAAAAACTCCAACGTGCACAGAAAGATAGACATAGAAGGAACATCGACAGTTATGCCAGCATTATTTGTAATAGGGGAAAGGTGGGAACAACATAAGTATTCACCAATAGGTAAATGTTTAAATAAAATGGAACGAGAAAAACACATAAATTATTCCATGAAAGTCTTCAGCCATTAAATATGAGATATATTAGGGGAAAAATGCTGGAAAAAAAATAAGAAAAAGTAAGTTGTAGAAAAGTATTGTCCCTATGATCTTAATCATATTTAAGAAATCCAATCCAATTAAGTATGTGTGCGTGCATACTGCTTGCATATGCATTGGAAGGCTCTAAAAGATTCTGCACCAAACTGCTCTAGATTTAACACCTGCAAAGCCTTGGCCTGTGTCTGACAAACAGGAAGTGCTATTTGAGTTGGCTATTTTTGTGTATAATTATGCATTTCTTAATGATAATGCATTCCTGGATTACTTATGTTACTAAACGTAAACGTATTGGCCAGGCGCGGTGGCTCATGCCTCTAATCCCAGCGCTTTGGGAGGCCCAGGCGGGCGGATCACCCGAGGTCAGGAGTTTGAGACCAGCCTGACCAACATGGAGAAACCCCGTCTCTACTAAAAATACAAAATTAGCCAGGCGTGGTGGCGCACGCCTCTAATCTCAGCTACTCGGGAGGCTGAGGCAGGAGAATCGCTTGCACCCGGGAGGCGGAGGTTGCGGTGAGCCAAGATCGCGCCATTGCACTCCAGCCTGGGCAACAAGAGCGAAATTCCGTCTCAAAAAAAAAAAAAGTAAACGTATTTCAATCATTTTAACACTCTGCGCCCAGCTGATGGCCAAGGGTAAGGCCCGTTCATTACTACTTTCTCCATCCCGAATCCAGCAGAATGGGTAATGGACACAAGGTAAACAACTCCCGGAAGAACCTTGCGCCATCCCACCCGACCCCGCCCAGCCTCCCCTCAAGCAGTGCGCAAGTGCGAAAAGGCGGTGCCCAGCGCTCCACCGTCCAGCCCTCCGCGGAGGCGAAGACGTCACTGAGCAGCGACGCGCACTTTTAGGACGTGTTTGTAACCCGCCTTCCGGAAGGAAGCGGTTAACGATGGCGACCGCCACGGAGCAGTGGGTCCTGGTGGAGATGGTTCAGGCACTCTACGAGGTGGGCTCTGCGCCGTGAGCGGTCCGCGACACACCCGGGCCTGGGGAGGGTGGGACGGCGCGTGTGGATTTGTGGCCTAGGACCTCGGCGGGACTGGCTCGGTCACGCCCAGACTCGGCGTCTCTTGCTGGAAGGACTGCCGGGAGCTTCTATTCCCAGCGGTTGAGTGTAGGGAGGAACGGGCGGGGGCTGGGACGGAGGGTCTCGGTTTGAGTTCTTACGCTCCGGGTCCCCTGGAGGCTCAGGAAAGGAACACGTGTAAGGGGACGCAGGAGACAGGTCTGCAAAAACCAGAGTTTAGACGGACGATAAAACGAAGTGGTGAAAATGAGTGGAAAACCTTGGTCTGGGAAGGTCCTAAGGAAGTCAGTTCTTTGGAACTATGGAACAGTTCGTTGGGGAATAAAATTGTAATAAATTGGAGTTTGTTTTTGTCGAAAAGAAACCAAGTGATTTAGGATCTGTGAATAAGAAATAGTTTGTCATTCTTCTGCGCACATCAGTTTTCTATCTTATAAAGATACAACTAGTTTAGTAGATATTTATTTATTGAGACGGAGTTTCGCTGTTGTTGCTCAAGCTGGAGTGCAATGGTGCTATCTCGGCTCACTACAACCTCCACCTCCCAGGTTCAAACGATTCTTCTGCCTCAGACTCCCGAGTAGTTGGGACCAGATACCACCACACCCAAGTAATCTTTTTTTTTTTTTTTTTAAATAGAAACGGGGGACTTGCTATGTTGCCCAGGCTGGGCTCGAACTCGTGGCCTCAAGCAATCCTCCTGCTTTGGCCTCTCAAAGTGCTGGGATTACAGGCATGAGCCACCACAGCCAGCTGCAACTGAATTTTTAATTTAACTTAAATAGCCCCGTGTAACTTAGTGACTGTCCACATTGGACCACACAAATCTAGATGCTAGGGATAGTGCGGTGAACAAATAGGCAAAAGTCCCTGTGCTTATAGAGCTTACATTCATTTCAAGTGAATTTCACGTTACTTTTAATGATTTAGTATCACCAAACTTCATATCACTATCTACTGTTAGGGGTAATGATGGTGTCTTCCATTGCAGGACATACTGGGAATGTTATCTTGAAACATTGCAGAGACAGCAGATATGGCTCTGTCTTATGCTCATATATTAAGTGATGCCCAATATTAGGTTAATTATAGTGACCTAAAATGAGTCACTAAAATTGAATGATCTTTTTTATAAATGATTTTTTAAAGAAATGGATTATTTTCTGTTAAATGTTGTTTGCTTCCTTTTTGAAGACTGACAGTAGTGTAACTTTTCATTCCTGGAAACTGTCCAGCAGTGAGACTTGGGAGAACTCCTTTATGTAACATTTCCTGGGAAGGAAAAGAAGTGGTGTTTGTGATTTTTATTCACTAGACAAATAGTTTCTCAACTTTTCTTAGGGCGATTTCTTTTTGGAGTGAGCTCTTAACTAGTGGCTTGGGCAGATGTTTGCTTGCTAGAATCCAACTATTGAGAAAACTAAAGGGGTATTTAGACTTACTCGTAAATGAATTGTGTTTAGGGGGATGAGCAAATTTTAAAATTCATCATAAAGATAAACTTCTTACTCCCAATTCCTATGCACGTTGAATGTAGAATATGAATATCTTGTATAGTGTACCCAAAAAAGAAATAACCACTGAAATTAAATAATCTGATAGTTGATATTGTTTTAAATGTTGGGATTCTGTGTTAGATTTTATTTATTTATTTATTTGAGATGGAGTTTTGCTCCTGTTGCCCAGGCTGGAGTGCAATGGTGTGATCTTGGCTCACCACAACCTCCACCTCCTGGGTTCAAGCAATTCTCCTGCCTCAGCCTCCCAAGTAGCTGGGATTACAGGCGTGTGCCACCACACCCAGCTAATTTTGTATTTTTAGTAGAGACAGGGTTTCTCCATGTTGGTCAGGCTGGTCTCGATCTTCCTACCTCAGGTAATCTGCCCACCTCGGCCTCCCAAAGTGCTGGGACTACAGGTATGAGCCACCACACCCGGCCTAGATTTTATTTTTTTAATTTTTATTCCCAAAGAAGTTTGAAAAGCTAAAAATATTAGGGGTTTTTCATGTGAGGGAGAAATCACCTGCTATTAGAAATGGGGAAAGGAATGAATAGAAATTAAGGGAGCTTCGAAAGTAAATTGTTGAGAATAGGCTAAAAGTCATAGGAGACAGTATATGCAGGTGTAGTAAATTTTATGTGCGGGTGTTAGAAGTGTATGTTTCATTTCTCACTTGTTTCGGACTCACTCTTAGGCTCCTGCTTACCATCTGATTTTGGAAGGGATTTTGATACTCTGGATAATCAGACTTCTTTTCTCTAAGACTTACAAATTACAAGAACGATCTGATCTTACAGTCAAGGTAAGAAATTAAATCTGTTTTAATTATTGGGTATGTGATTATAGTTGCTATGTCCTTCCAGAAAGGATTTGTGGTGGCTCAACTATGTGTGTTAAAGCATTTTCTGTAATGTAAGGAAATCAAGGGGAATGAAATATTGGGGTAGGCAAAATATGGGGAAATCTAGAAATAAAGTCAGTACCCAAATGAAGACCGTATTATGGTCTTGGATACTTTGCTAGGAGTAAACAGCCGTCTTGCAAATAGATGGTTAGAAGGAACCCTGGGCAACTGCTGGAGTTTGAATGTTCATAGGAGGGTTGTGTGAGTTGCTGCAGAATAGCGCAACTATTTCTGAAGTGTAGGATAAAGTTTCCCCTGTGGTCTTCTTAAAGGAGAGTCAGAGTAGAAAAGAATCCTACTCATACCACCTCAAATGGAATTTTGATGTGTTGTGTATGGTAAAGAAAAAAAAATTCTGAGCATAGAAGTTAAATTTTCATAAATTAACAAGTCACCCACAAAACTGCATGGAAAAGAGCCTCTAGCACTAGTGATAAGGAAAGAGGCGGGCGTGGTAAGTGCACAAAACTCACAAGTGATTCTGTTTTTATTCTAGCCACAACTAGACATGGTATTTCTAGCAGTGTATTCACTGTGACTTTTGCATTGCAACAGACAATTTTGATACTGCCGAAGTTGATGTAAAGTGACTGCGCCTGAAAAGCTTCGGGGGTTTGAATAAGGATAGCTATAATAACAAGTGCTATGTGGCTTACAGAGGAATAAGCGATAAGTGATGTTAAGTCAGTTTGTCTTAGACAAATAGTGCTTGTTATAACTATTCCTCATAAGGATAGTATGAGGAAGGGGTAGGATATATATTCTGTTAGGGGGCTGAGGATGAGGGTAAGTCGTATGATACCGTAGCCGCCTAGTTTTAGTAGTACTGCTGCAAGTACTATTGAGCTGGCAGTAGAGACTTCTATGTGGGCTTTAGGGAGTCATAGGTGAAGTCCATGTAGAGATATTTTTACTATAGAAGTCATAATACATACTAGTCATATAAGGTTGTTAGATCAGGAGTTCAATAGTTCTTGATTAGTAAACATTATTATTAGGATATTTAGTGAACCTGAGCTATTTCAGGTATGGATGAGTGTAATAAGTAAGGGAGGGGATCCTCCTAGTGTGTAAAATAAATATGAGCTTGCATTAGGCATTCTGGTTGGTTACCTCAGTGGGTAATAATGATTAGGGTAGGGATGACTGTAGCTTCTTAAAGAATGTAAAATATAACTAGTTCTGTGGCTGTAAATGCTGTAATTTAAAAAGTTTGTAGGAAAATTAATTTGGAAATATGGAGTGTTTTTCCACAGGGGTGATTCATTAGAGAGGTGATGTTGGCCGGCTGGGATTATAAGAGGTAGTAGTCAGGCTGTTTGGATTGGAAGAGGTGATGTTAATGGGTCAGAAGAAAAAGTTAATGAGAAGTTAGATGAATTATTGTTAGGTTGATTTAAAAATAGTAGGGTAATGAGGCTGATGAATAGGCTATGAGTAGCTATATTCAGATTATAGAGTTTTTGGAGAGTCATATTGTAAGACTATAATTGTTGGAATGATAATTTTGGGCATTGGAGTCAATTTAGATTTTGTACATAGTCTAGGCCAGATGCGTTGGAGATGGAGACTAGCAAAGCAAGGCCTACTGCGGCTCTGCAGGCAGCAAATACCAAGAGGATAGTGGGTATGAGGAAACCTAGAGTGAAATGCATGTTTACAGTTATGAGCGTATTTATGATAAATATTGACAGTATGATGCCTTCTAGGCATAATCGGGATGATGTTAGGTGGGATCGATAGATTAGTGCTCCTAGCAGTGCTACGGTGTATGCTAATACAATGTTAATATAAATAAATGGCATTTGGTAAATATGGTCTGTGATAATCTAATGAGTCGAAATCATTTAATTTAAACTATTTACCAATTTGACTCAATCTAATCCTTTTTTGGTTTCATTCATAAATTAGGCCTAGGATTACAATCGTACTTAGTAGAAGGGCTGTACTGATTATTAGGATAAGGTTATTTGTTTGAAGGGCTCATGGCAGGGGTAGTAGTAGGGCGATTTCTAAATCGAATAGGAGAAATGTGATGGCTACTAGGAAGAATTTTATGGAGAAGAGGAGGCAGGTAGAGGTTAATAGATCAAATCCACATTCATACGGTCTGGATTTTTCTATGTAAGTATTAAGTTATGGGAGTCAAAATGTAATTACTACTAATAGAGTTAATAAGGTGTCAGTTATTAGGGCTAGTGCTAGGTTAATTACTCTTTTTCAGACTTTGTTGAAACTAGTTGATTGGAAGTCAGTGGTACTGCTTATACTAAAAGAGTAGTAGGACCCTCATCAGTAGATAGAGACACATAGGAATAGTCATACGACATCTACAGAGTGTCAGTATCAGGTGGTGACTTCAAAGTCAAATGGTGGTTGGATGTAAAATGAATTTTTTTTTTTGAAACAGAGTTTCACTCTTGCTGCCCAGGCTGGAGTGCAATGGCGCAATCTCGCCTCACTGCAGCCTCCGCCTCCCACGTTCAAGCAATTCTCCTGCCTCAGCCTGCCTGAGTACCTGGGATCATAGGCATGCACCACCACCACGCCCAGCAAATTTTGTATTTTTATTAGAGATGGGGTTTCTCTATGTTGGTCAGGCTGGTCTTGAACTCCCGACCTCAGGTGACGTGCCCACCTCGGCCTCGCAAAGTGCTGACATTACAGGGATGAGCCACCATGCCTGGCCTAAAATGAAATTTTAATTGGTGGAGAAGGCAGATGGTGAGAATTGTTGATCCAATAATAACATGAAGTCCATGAAAGCCTGTGACTATAAAGAATGTTGAGCTGTAGATTCCATCAGAGATGATAAAGGGGGCCTCGAAATATTCTGAGATTTTTAGAAGGGTGAGGTAGACTCCTAAGAGGATTGTGGTAAATAGTGCTTGGATTATTTGTTTTTGGTTACCTTCTATTAGGCTGTGATGGGCTCAAGTAATTGGAACTCCTGATGCAAGTAATACAGACGTATTTAGGACAGGTACTTCTAGGGGAAGAACACCTGTTGGGGGTCAGTGTCCTCCTGATTCTGGGGTTGGTGCTAAACTGCAGTGATAGAATGCCCAGAAATAACTGGCAAAGAATAATACTTCTGAGATAATAGGAGCATCCCATATCAGAGGCCTTTTTGGACAACTGCTGTGTGGTGGCCGTGGAATGTACTTTCTCAGACAATATCACGTCATCATTGATATATAGTCAGTGTGTTGGTTAGTAGGCCTAAAGTTTTAACCTTTAACAGTGGTAGAATTAAAGTAATCCTATGGTTAAGTCAGATGTTATTCGGAGAGCCGAGAGAGCTCCTGTTAGTGGTCAAGGGCTAGGTACAACTATATGGTAGGCATGAGTCTGGTGGGTCATTATGTATTATCATGCAAACAAAGACTTACTAATAATGTGAACACATAAGCTTGAATAAGAGTGACAGCGAACTTGAGAATAGTTAGTAGAATTAGAATAATAAGAGATAGTGAAGTTGCAGAGACACTGATAATTGATAATATTAGCACTGCACTGTATTTTATTCTTTTTCTCCTGTAGGAAAAAGAAGAACTGATTGAAGAGTGGCAGCCAGAACCTCTTGTTCCTCCTGTCCCAAAAGACCATCCCGCTCTCAACTACAACATCGTTTCAGGGTAAATTGATTTTGCTACTTGAATTACTTGTATTTGGCTTCTTGTAGTAACCTGCAGTATATAGTGCTTTATATGTAGTAGTCCTTTTTTATCTGAAACTAAACGTTAAGAAGTTCCCAGGAGTAACAGCTTTAGCTCCTGGTTTTAAAAAATTTATTCTAGGGATGTTAGAGACATTTTTTTAAATCTCCAATTTAAGCATTAATGCTTGCCTTTTTTCCCAAGAATGTGCACGTGTTAATATTTCAAATGGTCGAACACTTTAAATGAAAAGCAACAGACTCCTGCTTTTTACCCATCTGGTTATTTTCTGATTTTAAATCTGTTGCATGTTACCTTCATAATTCTAGATACTGTAGTATGCTTAACTACCATTTGTTGATTCACGAACTACAGACAATACCTGTTGACCCCCACAATATGAATTATGGAGCTTCTGCTCACTTATGCCTCTTCCCTCCTTGCTTCCAATGTCTCGTCTATTTTTTACTTTTCGTTCTCTTGGCTATCTTTGCTATATTGTATGTATTTTCATTAATTAAGAAATATATTAAGAATACAGAAAGTTGATATCAGACACCTATATACCTGCCACCCAGAATTAATAGGTGTTAACATTTTGCTATTTTTAATTCAAACTTACTTTTACAGATAAATAGAATATTACAAATGTATCTTAAGAAATTCCTTCGCCTTCATCACTTACTCTTGCCTCTCATACAGATAACCACTGTCTTGAAGTTGGTGATTGTCTTTGCTTATATTTATAATTTTACCATATATGCCTGTTGCCATAAAAATATTTAGTTTATTTTAAAATGTGATACAAGATATTTTCCTGAGCATTATTGTTCTGATTCTGATCTGATCACAGAGGAGCTTTTATTCTTCACTTCTGTAGATCTCTTTAGTCTTATAAAAGTTTTATATATTCTGAAATCAAACCTACCAATCTTTTAAGCTCCGCCTCCCGGGTTCACGCCATTCTCCTGCCTCAGCCTCCCGAGTAGCTGGGACTACAGGTGCCTGCCAGCATGCCTGGCTAATTTTTTGTATTTTTAGTAGAGACAGAGTTTCACTGTGTTAGCCAGGATGGTCTCGATCTCCTGACCTTGTGATCTGCCCGCCTTGGCCTCCCAAAGTGCTGGGATTACAGATGTGAGCCACTGCGCCCGGCCCAAACTGACCAATCTTTTATAGTTTGGTCTTTTGAGGTCTTAGGGAACTCTTTCCTACCCTAAAGGTCTAATTTGATTGTTTTCCATACGATGGCCAGTTGTCCCAGCATTACTAGTTGAATAATCTAGTATTTACCTACTGCTTGGAAATTTCCCTTCTTTGGTAAGCCCGATTCCCTTCTAAAGAGTCTGTTTCTGCCTTTTATTTTTATTCATTGGGTATATTTGTATCTCTGTGTACCAGAGACTCATTCATATATACCACAGCTTTATAATAAACATTGATTAGAGTGTCTTTCTACCTCCATGTTCTTCAGAATTGTCTAGGCTATTCTTGACCCTTCTTCACTGTGAGTTTAGGTTTAGGTGATCATATTTAACCAAAACAATGCATTTGGGTTTTTTATTAGAAGTGTGTTGAATTTATGGATTAATTTAGGAGGCTTGGTATCTTGCTGATACTTAATCTCACTACCCATTTACATGGTATATATTGCTTGTATACTTGGGCCTTTTGTCTTGTATACTTGAGTCTCTCTCTGTCGCTAAGCTGGAGTGCAGACGTGCAATCTCGGCTCACTACAACCTCCACCTCCCGGTTCAAGCCGTTCTCCTGCCTCAACCTCCCAAGTAGCTGGGACTACAGGCGCGAGCCACCATGCCCGGCTAATTTTTGTGTTTTTGGTAGAGACGGAGTTTCACATGTTGGCCAGAATGGTCTCGATCTCTTTTTTTTTAAATTAAAAAGTAGACTTTAATGTCAAAAATACACACTTGGGAAGGGCAGAAAGATCACACACAAGGCTGTCACTTCACACCTGGAGGGTTGCACAGCAGCCCAGCAGAGACGCTCCTCACTTCCCAGACAGGGCGGTGGCCGGGCAGAAGCGCTTCTCACTTCCTAGAGGGTGCAGGGGTTGGGCAGAGGCGCTCCTCCCTTACAAACGGTGAGGGGGCCGAGCAGAGGTGGTCCTCACTTCCCAGACCAGGCAGGGGCCAGGCAGAGGTGCTCCTCACTTCACAGACGGGGCAGTGGCTGGGCAGAGGCACTCCTCACTTCCCAGACAGGGCGGTGGCTGGGCAGAAGCGCTCCTCACTTCCCAGTGGGTGCAGGGGCTGGGCAGAGGCGCTCCTCCCTTACAAACGGTGAGGGGGCCGAGCAGAGGTGGTCCTCACTTCCCAGACCAGGCAGGGGCCAGGCAGAGGTGGTCCTCACTTCCCAGACTGGGCGGGGGGCCAGAAAGAGGCGCTCCTCACTTCACAGACGGGGCAGTGGCTGGGCAGAGGCGCTCCTCACTTCCCAGATGGTGTGGGGACCAGGCAGAGATGCTCTTCAGGTCTTGCTCTCTTGACCTCCTGATCCGCCGCCTGGGCTTCCCAAAGTGCTGGATTATAGACGTGAGCTACCACGCCTGCCCTTCCGTATCTTCTTTCTCCTCCCAAGCGGCTGTTTTCGTCTCCTGGATTTTGATGTTCTACTTAACACCCCTATGTTCTTACCCATGTTGCCCTGCTGGAGGCGTCCTTCCCTCTGGGAAGCCTGACCCAGCTCTAACAGTGCCTCAGGAGATAGGCAGGGAAGCTTAGCGGGTGGGGCCCGCTCGTTTCTATCCCACCTCAGTTGCAGGGGAGGGGTCGGTTGCAGCGGCAGTGGTGGCCCTGACAGCTTTCTTTTGCGGGACCCGTGGCCGGCAGCTCTGGGTGGAGAAAAGTTACTTGATCCCGGAAGGGCTGCAGGATCTTTGAGCTGCATGTCCTTCCCTGTGATCAGCAAGCCTGGAGAGCTGGGCAGGTGGTCTTTACCCAGCACCTTCAAGGCCGCCTTCTCTAGCCACAGGGAGCAGCCCGGAACTGGGGCAGGGAGCACTGTTGGAGCTGCGTCAGGCTTCCCAAAGGGAAGGATGCCTCCAGCAGGGCTGTGTGAGCTGGAGACTCCATGGCCCTTGGGGTAGAAACTCACTGCATGTACCTGGGCCTTGTCATTCTGGTTCTTTTCGGTCAAGCTCTTGAGGTGGACATTTCCCTCCAAGGGCCTGGGACTGCACCAGCAGGAAGTGAGGTTTCCCTGATTCTCCAGGGGCCTAGAGGTGGAGGCTGCTTCCCCATTGCTACAGGGGCCCCTTTTATTGTCCTCCTGTCCCTGGGTCTCTACCTGGTCTTTCACCTCCGTTGCTTCTTTGGGCTCTTCTGCCCTCACCTCCGTCTTCGGGAGCCTGGCTGGGATCACCTGCTCATCTAATGAAGGCAGTCGGAGGTTAAACTTGCGTCTGAGACGAGGGATCCTCACGGGGCTGGGGTGTCCGAACATCATGGAGTTGCGAGCAGACAGCACGGGTTTCTTCCTTGAGGGGGGGCTCCAGTCCACAGGAGGCGGGACCCTCAGTGGGGTGCCCCTGTTCCGAGGGAGAAGACACAGCCTCGTAGGGGCGCCGTCCCACCTGGCTGGAAAAGAAGGCCCAGGATGTCGCTGAGGGTAGAAGAGGAATCGGGAACAGCCCAGGGTTCTCGAGGCAGGCACAGGTGCAGGAGCCGCAGGGTGAGCCCTGCCAGCTGGAAAGGCCTCAGAGATAAGACGAGCAGATTGCCAATGGCATCTCGGGGACCTGTGGTGGAACCAGGAACAAAATACGCTTAGACGAGCACGTTGCCAATGGCATGGCCGGGACCTGCGGCGGAACCAGGAACAAAATATGCCTAGTGAGTTGCCCATTTTGAGCAAGTTGTGCACAGATGAAACTAAGGGTCAGAGCGGAGAGGATACTCCTAAGTCAGCCACTTCTCTGTGGCCGGGTGCACACTGGGCACCTGGGAGCTTATGACATCACCATGGGGCTGGTGACAGAGCCAGGGTGTGGAGGCGTGCTTAGGAGCCCAGCGAGGGTGCCTACAAGAGGAGTCAAAGGACAAAGGGCGAGGCCCCTCCACCGGTCCAGCTGGACTCTAGCCTCAGGGACGTCCTGCTCCTGGGGGCACATGTGTGGCCCTGGATGGGCCCCCCTGTGGGGCTGTTGGGGGTGCAGGGCTGATCTGCCAGAGCCCTTCCCGCCTGGTGCCTGGCCCAGGTGCTGGCTGACACCCAGTGGCCCTGTCTTGGCCGGCCCTGTCCCCTTGGTTACAGCGCCAGAACTTGCTGGAAGCAGGGCGCAGGACCAGCCAGATCTCACCAGGCTTCCCAGGGCCTCTCCATTGCTTCTGTGCCGCCTGGAGCCAGGCCTGCCTTCTCCATGGCTACTGTGGCCTTGAGGGCCACCAGCCTCGCTGCGCAGGTTTCCAAGGAGAGGACACGGTGCCCTGACCTGACTGGATGCTGCCTCTTACCACATAGCCCGCTAGCAGGCAGGGTCTCCACTTCTTTTTACAAGTTTGTCTGAGATCATTCCTCAGGTCATTCAGGTGGTCACGGCCCAGCCAGGCTTTGGACCCGAGCTGTGCCATTCCACAGCTGGCATTCTGGCCTGTGGGCCTCATGATCATGGATACAGCATGTATTCTTATTTATTCCTGTATTCCTGGGGTACTTTGCACCGTGGCATATCTGTAATAAGCACATGCACACCTAGAAGAAGGCTTTCACTTCAACATGTAAGTTGACCATGGCCCACTCTGGGCTCCAGTCCTCTACAAAGATGTAGGGCAGGGACTACCAGTTAGCACAGCACCATCCCACATTGCTCTTCTAATGGAGCCTTTCACCCCAGATGTTCTTTCTCATCTGATGGGAAGTATCCAAGTATGTCAAGATCATGTTCTAGATCAGCTTTGGTCTATCCTAAAAGAAATTCACCAGTGGATTATTCCATATAGATAAAAGTCAGTTTCTCTGGTCTTCCTGGAATGTGTCTAGAAAACAAATACATTATTTACAAGTTAATAGTAGATCAATGTATTGAATTAAAATATGACAAGCATAATTTGGTCATTGTGAGCATGCCAGCTCGGTCAACTATTCACCGCACATTATGATGCCCTAAATATAACTCTAGATTTTCTTATGCCCAAGAGAGGAACATACTCTTGGGTGTCTGGACTAGGGAAACGTGTGAAAAACCATTCAGCCTCTCTACATCTTTTTATTGGAGAATTGAAACTGTCTGTATTCAAAGATATTATTAAAAGGCAAGAAGTGAACTTCTGTCATTTTGTTAATTGTTTTCTGGTTGTTTTGTAGATCTTTTGTTTCTTTTATTGTTCGCTTTATGATTTGGTGAGTTTCTGTACTGATAAACTGATTCTTTTCTTTATTTCATTGACATATCTGGTGTAATATTTTTCTCTTTGGTTACTCTGGAGCTTACATTTAAAAATTTATAGTTATGATAGACTATTTAAAGTTGATTAAAAGTTTTGATCACACATGAACCTGCTATACTATCCCCACATCCCCTGTCAATGCACAAAATTTGTACTTTTTTGCCTTAATTTATATTGTTCTGTATTGGGCATTTATTAAGAACTCATTGTGGATATAAATATCTTTGACTATTTTGATGTTCACCTTTCTCAAGGGTGATTTGAAAGATTGTAAAGCATTATTTCAGTACTGTGGAATTCTCAATTTGAATGTGAATTTGTTTTTAACAGGTTGATCGTGTCCTGTGTTTTTGCTTTAGTATTGTTCTTTCACTTGTGATTGAAGCACTCCCTTAAGCATTTCTTGTCAGGCTGGTCTTACGGGGATGAATTCCATAAGCATGCGTTTGTCTGGTAAAGACTTTATGTCTTTAATTTCTGATGGGTAGCTGTNGCCCGCTAGCAGGCAGGGTCTCCACTTCTTTTACAAGTTTGTCTGAGATCATTCCTCAGGTCATTCAGGTGGTCACGGCCCAGCCAGGCTTTGGACCCGAGCTGTGCCATTCCACAGCTGGCATTCTGGCCTGTGGGCCTCATGATCATGGATACAGCATGTATTCTTATTTATTCCTGTATTCCTGGGGTACTTTGCACCGTGGCATATCTGTAATAAGCACATGCACACCTAGAAGAAGGCTTTCACTTCAACATGTAAGTTGACCATGGCCCACTCTGGGCTCCAGTCCTCTACAAAGATGTAGGGCAGGGACTACCAGTTAGCACAGCACCATCCCACATTGCTCTTCTAATGGAGCCTTTCACCCCAGATGTTCTTTCTCATCTGATGGGAAGTATCCAAGTATGTCAAGATCATGTTCTAGATCAGCTTTGGTCTATCCTAAAAGAAATTCACCAGTGGATTATTCCATATAGATAAAAGTCAGTTTCTCTGGTCTTCCTGGAATGTGTCTAGAAAACAAATACATTATTTACAAGTTAATAGTAGATCAATGTATTGAATTAAAATATGACAAGCATAATTTGGTCATTGTGAGCATGCCAGCTCGGTCAACTATTCACCGCACATTATGATGCCCTAAATATAACTCTAGATTTTCTTATGCCCAAGAGAGGAACATACTCTTGGGTGTCTGGACTAGGGAAACGTGTGAAAACCATTCAGCCTCTCTACATCTTTTATTGGAGAATTGAAACTGTCTGTATTCAAAGATATTATTAAAAGGCAAGAAGTGAACTTCTGTCATTTTGTTAATTGTTTTCTGGTTGTTTTGTAGATCTTTTGTTTCTTTTATTGTTCGCTTTATGATTTGGTGAGTTTCTGTACTGATAAACTGATTCTTTTCTTTATTTCATTGACATATCTGGTGTAATATTTTCTCTTTGGTTACTCTGGAGCTTACATTTAAAATTTATAGTTATGATAGACTATTTAAAGTTGATTAAAAGTTTTGATCACACATGAACCTGCTATACTATCCCCACATCCCCTGTCAATGCACAAAATTTGTACTTTTTTGCCTTAATTTATATTGTTCTGTATTGGGCATTTATTAAGAACTCATTGTGGATATAAATATCTTTGACTATTTTGATGTTCACCTTTCTCAAGGGTGATTTGAAAGATTGTAAAGCATTATTTCAGTACTGTGGAATTCTCAATTTGAATGTGAATTTGTTTTAACAGGTTGATCGTGTCCTGTGTTTTGCTTTAGTATTGTTCTTTCACTTGTGATTGAAGCACTCCCTTAAGCATTTCTTGTCAGGCTGGTCTTACGGGGATGAATTCCATAAGCATGCGTTTGTCTGGTAAAGACTTTATGTCTTTAATTTCTGATGGGTAGCTGTGCTAAGTACAGTGCTCTTTGCTGACAGATTTCCCATTAGCACTGTGAGTATATCATCCTATCTCTCCTGGCCTTCAGGGTTCCTGCTGTGAAGACTCCTGATGGTCTGAAGCAGACTTGCTTCCTTGGGATTTGATGCTTCTCTCTTGCTAATTTTAGAATGTTTTCTTTGTGTTTGACTTTTGACAAATTGATTATAATGTGCCTTAGACAAGACCTTTTTGGGTTGAATATGTATTGGACCCTTGAAGCTTCGTGGAACTGGATGTCCACATCTCTCCCAAGAATTGGGAGATTTTCAGCTATTATTTTGTTAAATAAGTTTTCTGTGTCTTTGTCTGTCTCTTCTCTCTGTTTCTCTTCTGTATTTCCAAAATCTGTTATCGTAATATCATGGCACAAGCCTCATAGGCTTTCTTTGATTCTTTTTCCTCTTTTTTTCTCCTTTTTTCCCTCAGGCTGGGTTATTTCAAAAGTCCTGTCTGCAAATTCAGAAGTTCTTTGTTTTGTTTGACCTTGTGTGCCGTTGAAGCTCTCAGTTGTACTTTTTATTTCATTCATTCAGTTCTTCATTCCTAAAGTTTCTGTTGGCTTGTTTGTTTTCTTTAATGATATCTATGTCTTTGTTGAATTTCTCATTCAGGTTATTGCTTTTTTTTATTATTTGTTAGGTTTTCTATCTGTATTCTCTTGTATCTCATTGAATTTTCTTAAGATCAATGTTTGAAATTCCTTTTAAGGCAATTTGAAAATTTCCATTTATTTAGGGTAACTTTGTGAAACATTATGCACCTTTGGTGGTGTCGAGTTTCATTGCATTTTCATGTTTCTTATCTCCTATGTTTATATTTATGATACTGTTGACATGGTCACCTTTTCCAGTTGTATAGAGTAGTTTATGTAGCGAAAGACTTTCACCTGGAGAAGTGTCTCAGGGTGTCAGTTGGATGGGCTGCATCTGCTTTAGTTCCAGGAGGACAGTAATGTAGTATCCGTGCTTTTTTCTTGCCTTTTTTTTTTTCTTTTGCTGTTATCCATTTTGGTGATACCCGTGAGTGCCTTGGTGACCTAGGCTGCAGGAGTATGTGCAGTTTGTTTTTCTGCTCAGGTTGGGAGTTGTGGAGGAAGGCGGTGGTCTCAGGAAGCTGCATGCCTAGCTGGTGAGTGTGTTACTGAGTCACAAGGGTTGGTTCACCAGTTTGAGATGGGACTGCCCTGGAAACACTCATCTGGCTGTGGATTACTGGGGCTGGTCTGCAGGCTTGCGATGGGGATCTCCTGGAAGCAACAGGCCCAGTTGGTGAGCACACCGATGGCATGAGAAATCAGCCCACAGTTAGTGTTGCAGTCACTAGGATGTGGAAGGCAAACCTCTTTGAGAGTTTGTTTCTAGGATAGAGAGAGCAGTAGCTGCTTTCCTGAAGAACGCTGTTGTAATGACAGGGTAGCCTCTGTCATTACAGAGGAGGCAGTGACCACTAGTTCACGGAGCAGAATATACACAGGTATGGCTTGGCTTTCTAGATAGTGCTGTATGTGGGCTCCTTCTCTGGGGCAGTGTAGCCCTGTGGGCATCAAGCAGCTCCCTAAACTAGGCTGCTAGAGATGGGGTTTCTCCATGTTGGTCAGGTTGGTCTCAAACTACTGACCTCTGGTAATCTGCCCACCTCGGCCTCCCAAAGTGCTGGGATTACAGGCGTGAGCCACCATACCTGGCCTACCTTTTTTTTTTTTTCTTTAAAGAAACTTGCTTATGTTGTTCTTTATTTTCTTCTTGATTTTTTTCCCCCAGGTTTCCTTACAGTCATGCATCACTTAATGACGTAGATACGTTCTGAGAAATGTGTTAGGCAATTCCATTGTCCTGCAAACATCATCGAGTGGACTCACACAGACCTAGATGTGTAGTGTGTACCTATAACCTGGTACACACCTAGACTATTGTGGTATAGCCTGTTACTCCGAGGTTACAAACTATACAGCATGTTACTCTACTGAACGCTCTAGGCAGTTGTAGCAAAATTGTATTTGTATATCTAAATATATTTAAGTATAGAGAAGGCACAGTAGGGCCAGGCGTGGTGGCTTATGCCTGTGATCTCAGCACTTTGGGAGGCTGAGGTGGGCAGGTCACTTGAGCCCAGGAATTGGAGACCAGCCTGAGCAACATGACAAAACCCCTTCTCTACCAAAGAATCCAAAAAATTTGCTGGGTGTGGTGGTATAGGCCTGTAGTCCCAGCTACTTGGGAGGATGAGGTGGGAGGATGGCTTGAGCTCGGGAGGTAGAAGTTGCAGTGAGACAAGATTGTGCCACTGTGCTCCATCCTGGGCAACAGCGCCAGACCCTGTCCCCCCCCCCCCCAAAAAAAAAGTACAGTAAAAATACAGTATTATAATCTTATAGGACTACTGTTGTATATGTGGTCCATTTTGTCAACTGAGATGTCGTTATGTGGCACATGACCGTATGTCCATTAATTGTAGGTGATTGAGACTGGCTCTCTGAGAACACGTCTGCACTCACTGTCCCCAGGCCTGGACTAGCTCCTGTCGTGCCTTTGTGTGGATTACGGGAAGGTACTCTTCCTCCAGCAAGTGCAGCAGCCTGGTGCAGACCTTGGGCTGTGGTGCCAATACCTGGGTGCCCCTTACAGGACGCCAGCTCATGCAGCAGCCTTGCGCTGCCCTTTCTTCTGGCAGAGTTCAGATAGAGCATACTGTGTCCTTAGATAGTTTAGTGGTTATATTTTTATGACTTCATTAGTATTATCCATTAGTTGGGCCAGTGTTATGAGACTCTGTTTTCTTTATTGGATACTTTTGTTTTCCCCAGAGTTAATCATTTTTGTTTGTTCACTTGATTGGTTCTATACTGGTCTTTAATTTAATGTTGTTTTCCTCTAGGAGCATGAAACTCCATTCAGAATGTTCACACGTTAGTTATCTATGGGATTCACTTTCTTTGTTCTTTCTCTGTCCTGCTCCACTCCTGACTGGTTGTTATTTGCAGCCGCTACACAGGGTGTGTCGGCTGGTGTGTCCAATCACCATTAGCTTGAGAATTTCATTTCTCTGTTCTGCATTGGCTATTTCCTATCTCTTGGTTTACAGTAGATTATAGATGGATTTTGGAGAAGGGTCATGGAAGGTGAATTTCTTTTTTGAAACCTACACATCTTAAAATTTTTTATTTTTACCCTTTTGCACTGTACTGATTATCAGTTTTTATTGATCTGTTAGACACTTACTTCCTCAGTATCTGGTGATTGTTAACATCCCTTCTTTTTTCTCAATATGCACAATATTTTTATTGTCATTAAGAACATTATGTAAATTGCAGAAAACCACAAGAAAATAGAAGGATGTTTTGTTGATAGTCATACGTTGAGTGTTACTTTTCTTCAACTTATGCAATACCTATTTATATTCAGTGCTGAGTTGACACAAGAGTAAGTGAATTTACTTGTTTTTCTTCTTTAAACAGCAGCCTTATTGATGTATAATCTATATACCATAACATTTACCATTTTGAAATGTAAGTTTTTTTACTTTAAACAGCAGCCATATTGATACATAATCTATATACCATAAAATCCATCATTTTGAAGTGTATAATTAAGTGGTTTTTAGCATGTTCCCAGAGTTATACAACTATCACCACCATCTAATTCTGGAACATTTTTATCACCCCAAAAGAAATCCCAAAGCCATTCGCAGTCACTTCCCACTCCTTCCTCTGCGCAGGCCTTAGCAACCATTTATCTGCTTTCTTTGTGGACTTGCCTATTCTGGACATTTCACATTAAAAGGAATAAATAATACTTAGCCTTAGTTTCTGGGTTCTTTCATTTAACGTAATGTTTTCAGGACTCATCCACATTGTAGCATGTATCCGTACTTCATTTTATCACGAAATAATATTTCAGTTTATGGGTATACACATTTTGTTTATACATTAATCAGTTGAAGCACAATTGGGTTTTTTCCTTCGTAAGAGTATATGAAAAAATAAAATATGTATGAATAAAACTGCTATGAAATCATGTGTACACATTTTTGCGTGGGCATAATGTTTTAATTTTTCTTAGATATATACCTAGGAGTAGGATTGCTGGGTCATATAACTCTGTGTTTAACGTTTTGAGGAACCCCCAAACTGTTTTCCAAAGTGGTTGCATCGTTTTGTATTCCCACTAGCTACGTATGAGGTTTATAATATCTTCACATCCTCAGCAATGCTTATTATTTTCTATTTTATTGTAGCCATCCTAGTAGGTGGGAAGTGGGATCTTGTGGTTTTAATTTGCATTTCCCAGATAACTAATGATGTTGAGCATCTTTTCATCGGCTTATTGGCCATTTGTATGTTTTCTTGGCTGTTTTCAGTGGGGGGGGTTCTTTCTATCAGTAAAACTGTAAAAGTTCTTTATATATTTTGAATCCTTGTCAGATACATGATTTGCAGATTTTTTTTTTTCGTTCTGTGGGATTTTATTTACTTCTTTGATAGTGATCTTTGAAATTCAAAAGTTTATTTTAATGAAGTCTAACTTACCTGTTTTTCCTTTTGTTGCTTGTGTTTTTTTTGTCATCTGTAAAAACTTTGGCTTAATCTAAGGTTACGAAGATTTACTCTTTGCTGTCTTCTAACCATTTATAGTTTTTGCCCTTGACATTTAGTGTGTAATTCAAGTTAATTTTTGTATATGGTGTGAGGTAGAGGCCTATCTTTATCTTTTTACAGGTGGATGTCAAGTTGTCCTAGCACTATTTGTTGAAAAGACTATTTCCCTTCTGAGTTGTCCTGTTGAAAATCAGTTGACCATATATCTAAGGATGGTCTATCTATTTTCAAGAATGACACACTAAAACGGTCATTGAGAGCCCTGTTAAAATGGGCTTGGCTTTTTCTTCAGTTTTACTGAGGCATAATTGCCAAATAAAAATTGTATATATTCAAGGTGTATAATATGATTTTATATTTTCATGTATATATATACACACACATACACATTGTGAAATAGTGATCACAATCAAATTAATTAACATATCCGTCACCACATTTAGTTACCGTTTGTGTTTTAGAGGGGTGAGGATGGGGTGGGCTTTTTGACTGAGGGGCTTGCACTAGGATAATCAGACAGGGACCTGTTCGTTTATTTGAGGGGACCCCCAAACTTAGTATTTGTAGTTTTTATTCTCTTGGCTTTGTGTTTCCCAGGAGAGGAGTCCTCTCGTCTGTTACTTTGCAGGTAAAAAGCTGCTTTCCACTATTTGGGAGCTGAGTTGAAGGCAAGAGGCCCAGGGTCTTACCTTTCTTTATGTAGCTTACACTAATTTTTGTCTTCAGAGTGGCACCCGTGCCTTCACTCGTTCTTTCTCTTAAGGACTTCCAGTTTATACACAGCCTTTCCAGAGAGCATTTCTTCAGGGTGGAGGAGGGGAGTGACTGCCTATTGTCTAGGCACCCAGCCAGTCCTCCTGTTGTCAGCCTTTCCCGTTTTCCCATGTTTAGAGGAAGCTGGTACCCCGTTGGGGAGCATGTTTCAGGCATTGCTGCTTGGCTTTTCACTGCTGGCCTAGGCTTGTCTTTCTCTTTGATCTCTTTGACTTATCAAATACAACTTGTCCATTTGCTTTCCGGTTTCCAACATTTTGTCAGCTCTTCTCCTTGTTCTGGTCTGGGTAGGTTTAGACCTTTAAACTTTGTATGCATTTTGCATTTGCTTTCCGAGTGTGCTTTCACAAGAGACCAAGGGTTGAGGTGGTTTTTAATGTTAGCTGATACTAAATGGGATGAAGAAATATCAAATCAGGGTGAGTAAAGAGAGGTGGGGTTGCTGTGTGTATTTCTTGTTCATTTCTTTTGACTGTCACATATTCTTTTGTTGTGTGCAGCCTCCACATTTCACTTCTCCATTTTCCTCATGATAGACACCTAAACCGCCCCCATTTCCCACTGCTGCAAAGAATCCTCTGATTAATATTCCCTCATGAACCTAATATTCCCTTGAATTTCTCTGGGGGTATAGAGCCAGGAATAGGATACTGATACATGCCTGCCTAATTTTCCCTTAGGACTTTCCTGTGTCGTCTGTGGTCCCCTGAGATAGTATATAGGAATTCAAGTTTTCCCTACATCTCTGTTTAGCAGTTCTGTTTGCTTTGGATTTCTCTTGCTGTTTGAGCCTTTGAGCATCATTTCATCTACTTTTTAGCTGTTGGAGTTTTCTACTTCTTTGAATGCCTCTTCATATCTTTTACCTATTTTTCTACTGGATTCCCAGTCTGTCTTTTGATTAGCAAAAGTTCTATATACCTTGTAGATTTTAATCCTTAGTCAGTTTTTGACTTAGTACTCTATTACGTTGGTTCTAAGATACATACCGTTTTTCCCTAGTTAAAATCCCTGAAGTGGGGATGAATCTTAAAGCTGCTGAGAGTCACTGGTGAGTCATTGTCAGCCAGGAAGGTAGTTTGTGACATGGTTCTCATTGCCTATGCACCAGTGAACTTGGTGGTGGTGAGCTTACTGTCAGCACTCCAGCTGAGGTGTATGCCCTGCTGGTCAATGAGACAACTGATGGCCGGAGAGATGGCCAGATCTACAGAGCAGAAGCTCACAGAGGCTAGGATGATGAAAGGCTTTGAAGATGTCTTTGTCAGACTTCCCGTTGCCTTTGGGTAGTATCAGCTCGCTTTCTAGAAACGTGATTTAATTGGAAGGACGATAAAACTGTGAGTTTGGTTCAATAGGAAAGTTGCAGCATCAGAACTTGAGAATGGGTGACAGTTAACATGTCAGATAATCTCAGAAATGATAGTGTAGCATGCTGGTAAAAAATGCTGCGATACTGCCAAGAGCAAGAAGGAGACCATGGTATGAAAACTTGTGGTGTCAGTGACTTAGAGGAGAGGGACAAAACTCAGCTAAAGAGGTTTTAGGAATGTCTCGACTGATTTATCTTGCTTCTATTTTCCTTTTCATAAGTACAAATGTAGTGTAACAAAAATCTGTATCTAAGAATGTATAATAGACCTTATCATTAAGCATAAACTAAAAGCTGTACATGACAAGAAAATATCAATGTATTTTAATTGACACTGTTTCTCTTCCTTAGTGATGGATAAAATGCAATTGATCACATCTTAGATTCAGTGAAATACAATAAACCTCTTCTCTATCACCCGTCTGTTAACTTTATCTGTGGTATCTTTCGTTGAACCAAGTTTCTTAATTTTGACTTAGTCAAATGCATCCATCTTGGCTTGGTTTGTGTTTTTGGAGACTTGGTTAAGAAATCATATCCTACCCTGAGGTCCCAAAGACATTCTTCTACATTTTGTTATCTTTTCTAAAATACCTTTTAGGTTTTTAATGTGTCTGGAATTCACTTTGTACCTGGCTGTTCAACTTTATCCATAGAGAAAAATGTGTGTGAAACCTAGTGGTTTGCGGGGTAACTGCTGTCGTTTCCCAGGTATTCATACGCACACAGCTCTCTTGAGTTCTCGGTGGTTTGCGGGGTAACTGCTGTCGTTTTCCAGGTATTCATATGCACACAGCTCTCTTGAGTTCTCGATTCTTTCATTGGTCTCTGCCTGCTCCAGTACCAAACCTGTTGTTAACAGGAGTCTGTAATATTTGCTTCCTTCCAGTAAAGCACCTCCCTGTTTCTGAATTCAGTTAGTCGTTCCTGAACTTGTATCCTTCTGTGTAATTATTGAAGTTCATAGAGTTCTGTTAGAAATTCTGGTGGAATTTTAATCGTGATTGCATTGAGTTTGTAGTTTATTTTGGCAAAAAATAATATCTTTAACATGTTGAGCCATCCCTTCAGCTGACCATCATATAGCTTATCATTTATTACTGTCTTTATATTTTTCTTGATACTGTAAATACTTTGTATTTTGTTGCCTTTATTATTAATTCCAATGGTTTGTTGATTTCATTGAGTTTTTTATGTAAGGTGATCATATCACCTGCCGATAACAATGTGACTCTTCTCAGACGTGTGTGTGTGTGTGGGCACACTTGTTTATTCACATTTTTGGACTTACAATTTTACTGGTATCGTCTTTAGTAATATGCTGAATAGTGAAAAGATACCAAGCATCTTGTTTCCCAGTTAATATCTGTAGATTTTAGGTATTATAGTCTAATCAGTTCGAGACTATTCCCCCGATCCTAGTTTTCTAAGTTTTATAAGTAGATATTAAACTTCATCAAATGTCATTTCTGCATCTAAGATCATTGCATGACTTTTCTTTATTATGTTGTATTTTCTGAAATTCTTGTTATTTAACTTCTATTCATATATCTCTTAGATGTACTCTGTTCTTTTTCTAACTTAGCTGAACACTTAATTTACATTTTTAATCTTTTCTGGTACTGATTCACATTCTCTTTACAAAAGACCCTGAGTGTAATTCAGAATTCAGGCTTAAAGAAAGGTTTTGAAAGATAATAAAGTACATATTCCTTATTACAGAACCACTCTCATGTAGTCTAGGGCAGCACCCCCAGAATAGTTTCATTCCATTGAATAAATAAAATCAATAAAGAAGACCCTGAGTGTAATTCAGAATTCAGGCTTAAAGAAAGGTTTTGAAAGATAATAAAGTACATATTCCTTATTACAGAACCACTCTCATGTAGTCTAGGGCAGCACCCCCAGAATAGTTTCATTCCATTGAATAAATAAAATCAATAAAGAGTGTCATGTATGTTTAGGACAGGTTTTGCTACTTAATGAACTTGCTGCAGACTTTCAAAATTGTCTATGAGGGGTAATGAACTTTTCCGTGTTTAAGCCTATAAATTCCTTTCTAAGGACTATTCCAGCTGTAGGCTATACTTCTTTTGGGGGGCGGGGGGAATGGAGTCTCGCTCTGTCGCCCAGGCTGGAGTGCAGTGGTGCGATCTCGACTCACTGCAACCTCGCCTCCCGGGTTCAAGCCATTCTCCTGCCTCAGCTTCCCCAGTAGCTGGAACTACAGGCGTGCGCCACNAATAAAGGGGGTTTCACCATGTTGGCCAGGATGGTCTCAATCTCCTGACCTCAGGTGATCCACCCACCTTAGCCTCCCAAAGTGCTGGTATTACAGGCATGAGTCACTGCACCCAGACTGTAGGCTGTATTTTAATGTGTGTTATTCAGACCTAAATATTTTCTTTTTTTATTTATTTATATTTTTGAGACGGAGTTTCACTCTTGTTGCCCAGGCTGGAGTGCAATGGCGCGATCTCGGCTCACCGCAACCTCCGCCTCCCAGGTTCAAGTGATTCCTCTGCCTCAGCCTCCCGAGTAGCTGGGATTGCAGGGATGCGCCACCACGCCCGGCTAATTTTTTTGTATTTTAGTAGAGATAGGGTTTCTCTGTGTTGGTCAGCCTGGTCTCGAACTTCTGACCTCAGGTGATCTGCCTGCCTCGGCCTTCCAAAGTGCTGGGATTACAGGCATGAGCCACCGCGCCCGGCCCAGACCTAAATATTTTCTAATTTTTATTGTGTGTTTTTTTTTTCTTTGACTGAAGCATAGTGTTTTCCTTAAGTTTTGTCTTCTCAGTAATTTATAATTCATTGCTATGTGATTAAAAAACATGTTCTGGATGATAGCTTTCCTGAATGATTCTGCTGCTCTTGTTGAAACTTGCTTTATGTCTTCATTGTAAATTTTGCAAATGTTCCACGGCTTTATCACAAAAATTTATATTATATATTCCTTTTATTCAAGGTGTCTTGTGTCCATTACATCAAGCATTTTAATTATTATTCAAATAGTTGACAGTCTTAGCCATTTTCTGTCTGGTATGTAAGTGAATGAGAAAGAAAGAGACAGTGAAAATCAGTGTTACCCTCCATGTGGATTCATTCTCTGTCTCTGTGTTGTTTTTAAATTCTTTAATTCGAAGGTATGTTATTCGATGTATGTGGGCTCAGCATTTCTACATCTTTTTTTAATGTCCCTTATCTCTAACAAAACTTATGTTTTACCTTAGAGTCCATTTGTCTGATAGCAGTGTAGCTACACCCAGCTTTCATTTAGTTATTATGTGATTAATAGGACTCCGTTTTCAGTTTTACTGTGTCATTGTGTGTAGTTCTTTTGTACATAATTGGATTTTAATCCTAGTATCATTTTTTAACTGAGGAGTTTAATCTGTTTACACTTATTTTGATTACTAACTCATTTGTATAGGAAACACTATTTCTGCTGAAACATGAGGTGATTCACAATTTTCCCAATAACGTTTAAAACAGTTTGTTGGCCCATTTGGGCCGGGCGCGGTGGCTCAAGCCTGTAATCCCAGCACTTTGGGAGGCCGAGACGGGCGGATCACGAGGTCAGGAGATCGTAGACCACCCTGGCTAACACGGTGAAACCCCGTCTCTACTAAAATACAAAAAACTAGCCGGGCGAGGTGGCGGCGCCTGTAGTCCCAGCTACTCGGGAGGCTGAGGCAGGAGAATGGCGTGAACCCGGGAGGCGGAGCTTGCAGTGAGCTGAGATCTGGCCACTGCACTCCAGCCTGGGCGGCAGAGCGAGACTCCGTCTCAAAAAAAACAAAAACAAAAAAAAACAGTTTGTTGGCCCATTTGATATGTAAACTTAAAGAGTAAATAGCCAAAAATAATGTTATTTGATTTATTAATTTAATTGCACATGTATATTTAAAATGTCATTGCGCAAATAATATATTCAACAGTACTGCTGTTTCCTTTGCCTAGGCATCTGGGATACCATTAGAAGCACTGAAAAATGTGTGTTTAAAGTCTGTCATTTTCACTTCTGTCTGAATACCTGGATGCGTAACTTTTTGAATCTGTGTATGCTGCTGTCCCTCAAAAGGTTACCCAACTCTCATTCAGTATTTGTGATTCTACGCTTGACCCCTTTCAGGGTTGCTTTTTGTTGTGGTCTTTAAAAAGCCTTGCTTACTTGGTGGTATAGTGTTTCACTGGGAAGTCCCTCTCCCAGGAATATGTATTATGTGTGGGAAATAAGTACAATATCTGTGTCAAATTATTTTCTCTCTCTTTAAAAAAACAAAAAACAAAAAACTGATTTCTTCAAAACACCTAAAGGTAGCATCATTAAAGATCATTCTGGTTGAAGTTGTAACTAATTAGCAGTGGGTACAACTGCATATAATAGGAAACCCAAACTTAGATGGCTCAGGCAAAGTACAAGTTTATTTGCCCTCACAAGTGTGGAGCGAGGTAGCTAGCGCCACAGATGATCAGGGACCCAGGTTTCCATCCTGGTGCTCTGCCCTTGAGATGTGTGGTCACCTTAAGGGAAGATGGCGGGCAGACAGGCAGAAAAGAGGCTTCTTCTGGCCTTGTCAGCCTGGTTACCTCAACACTGGCCACACCTCGTTGCAGGAGCAGCTGACAGACATGGTCTTTTGTTCCAGGGCAGTGGCGTTAATTATTTCGTTTCTTCTTTTTTTTTTTTCTTCCCTTGCCTTTAGTCTGCTTGATCAGGTTTTCTTGATTAGACTTCCCTTATTCTTTTCTTCTCCTCATGTTTCACGTAAGTAATTCCTGTCCAATTTTTTTTGTTTTTTGAGACAGAGTCTCACTCTGTTGCCCAGGCTGGAATGCAGTGGCACCATCTCGGCTCACTGCAGCCTCTCTCTCCTGGATTCAGGAGATTCTCCTGCCTCTGCCTCTGGAGTAGCGCGGATTACATGCATGCACCAGCACGCCCAGCTAATATTGTTTGTATTTTTAGTAGAGACAGGGTTTCACCATGTTGGCCAGACTGGTCTCGGACTGCTGACCTCAAATGATCTCCCCCCCACTTTGGCCTCCCAAAGTGCTGGGTTTGCAGGCATGAGCCACCTTGCCCCAAATGTTACAATCTTCCTCTGTCCTTACTGAGCAGTACAGGGACTTACTAGACTCCTTCTGCTTCAGTTGTTCCCCATCCCCACTCCCCCTTTCTTGATGTCCTGGTCTGATATTTGACTTCCACTTACTTTATATCCTCCAGGATTATTATAGGAGAATCACCTTCTTTACCTATTTACCAGTTTCTTACTGCCAATCCTTAGGTATTTCTTTCTTTATCTGTGCAGCTTCTTCGGGCTTAAAATTCCTTTTTCTAAAATATATTCTCTAGTAGATTGTTATGTGGAGGTTCAGAGAGGGTAACCTGTATCTCCTAATGAGAAGCGTTTTTATTTTCCCTCCTTGGATGACAGTTAGTGGATAACAAGTTCTGAGTGGATCATGATTTGCCCTGCGGCCCTTGGAGGATTTCATCATGGCCTGGCCTCTGAAGAGACTGTCAGTCTAATTGTTGTGCATCTTCTGTTTTTCTAGTGGCTTTCACAATTCTTTTTCTCTGTAAAATTCTACAGTTTCACTGTCATGTGTCTTGTTGTAATTTATTCATATTTATCCTACTTGGGATTCATTTTTCTACTTCAGTCTGTGGATCTGTCTCCCATGAATTCTGGGACATTTTTAGCTGTTACCTGTTCAAACATTGTCTCTCACTTTTTTCCTCCAGTTTTTCCTGGTAGAACTCATGCGCAGTGTACTTTTAACCTTCATATCCTGCATGTTCAGTATGTACTCTTTCATATTTTTGTATCTCTTGGTAATCTCAGCTCTGTCTTTCGTTTTTCTGCTGTGTCTGATGGGGTATTTAATCTATCTTTTGGATTTCTAATTTTATTGACTCTTAGATTTTATTTCCGGAAGTTATATTTGACTATTTAGCAAGTTAACCTGTCCTTTTTTTTTTTTTCGAGATGGAATTTCATTCTTGTTGCCCAGGCTGGAGTGCAATGGCACAATCTCGACTCACTGCAACCTCCGCCTCCTGGGTTCAAGCGATTCTCCTGCTTTAGCCTTCTGAGTAGCTGGCATTACAGGCGTGCGCCACCATGCCTAGCTGATTTTTTTGTATTATTAGTGGAGATGGGGTTTCACCATGTTGGTCAGGCTAGTCTTGAACTCCTGACCCCAGGTAATCTGCCCGCCTCGGCCTCCCAAAGTGCTGGGATGACAGACGTGAGCCACTGTGCCCAACCCAGCCTGTCGTTTTCTTAGTAGCTTTTTAACCTTTCCTTGTACTTATGCTCTTGGGCCTCAGCACTTTCTAGCGTCCAGCGTCTCGCGTTCTTGGGTGGCAGCCCTTCTGCATGTATTGTATGTTGACTGTCACTCATGGTGGGGTTGTGGTTTTTGATTGGGAAAGTTGTTTTCTCTCTCTTGAGTCCTCTCCGGTCTTGATTGTGGAGATGTCTTTCTGGTTGGTTTTACTTGATTCTGCAGCGTACCCTATAAGATTTTAGGTTCCAGGATTTCTGTATCAGGTGCCCGTTTTGACCTGTTCCTGCTAGGCTGCATGGGGCACAGGTCTGAGACTTCCATTTCTCACTGGAAACTTTGTTCCTTCCCTCCTCCAAGTGCTGGACAGAAATAGCATCCCTGCATCACATCATGCTGCCTCCTGATAGCTTTTGAGCCGTGGTGAGGGGTTTTGGATGTACTTGTTCTTAATCATTTGTTTTCTGTGTATTACAGTTTTTGTAGAATGGTCTCAGTGTTTACAACACCTTTGGTACAGGGGTGGTCTACCTAGCTGTTTGTTTGTTTGTTTTTTAAAATCTTTTTGTGACTGCCAATTCCCGACTGTGGAATCAGGGAGGACTTAGAAAACTTAAGGAAACCCCGAGAAGTAGGAACCTAAATAACATGATAGAATCAGAATCACAGTTGAGGAAGTGAGTGGCACTGGATTTGAAAGAGAAGCCCTTGAAGCCTTAGGGAAGAAGAAAGAAAATATTTGGAGAGTACCTGTTATGAGCCAGGTACTTCCATAATAGCAGTTTCCCTGAGAGGTAGGCTCTCCCCCTACTTTGATGATGAAGAAACTGAGAATCACAGAGGTCAGTGATGGCCGTAATGCAGAGGGGCCTGTCTAACAGACTCTATAACCCCTGTTGTTTTCACTGAGTCTTCTTGCCTTTTTTATGAGTTAGTTAGCTTTCATGAATTTACTTCACGTTGTCATTCTTTCCTTTTCCTGGTTTCCCAGCATCTGTGTTTTCTCAAGGATGACCAATGCTATTAAGAGGTATCGATGAGAATAGTGTGTCTCCATCTTTTCTGGCTACAGTGCATTTTATCGAGCAACCCAGTACGTGGACCAGTACAGATACATAGTCCCATCACTCACCCTGTGCCATGGTTCTGATGTTTTCTTTTCCATTCTATTTTGTTTTACTGTTTCCTCTGGCTAAAATAGGCTGATTATGACCAACTAACTTGGTCTCACAGCCCTTTAACAGTTTGCAACCCATAATTTGAACCCATGATTTTGAAGCATGGCTCATGGCTGGAATATAGATCTGCAGAGGGCTTAACAGAAGTATCCTCAGGAGCCCATGCTCCTGTCCCAGCCGGGCTCATATCCGGCTCCAGTGTACCCACCACCCACATTCGTCCCCGCTCCCCAGGAGTGTGGGGATTCCTCTTCAACAGCATTCCAGCGTTAACTTTAGACATTGGAAACATATCCCACTTACTCTTTAGTGGCTTCCTATAGATACCATTTCTTTTTAAGCCACTTTATACGAGATCATAACTCATTCTGCCTATTTTTGCCTTTGATCTTATTTTATATTTTCTTCCTGTTTGGCTTATTCCAGATTTTTCTGACATACTTTATTTGGCAACTTCATTCTTAAGCGAGTTTTAAAAACCAAAGCATTTAAGATTTGCCACTCATTCATCTTGGAATTCTAGCTTATTTTTCTTTTTTTATTTTAGTAGTACAGGTAGTTTATTAAAATAAAATTAATGGAAAATATCTTATTTTAATGTACCATGCTCTAATACTACTTCTTAAAAACAAGAAATCAAAGACCAGTATGCAAATAGGGTAGGATGACAACACTTTGTTGTTGTGCCTGCCACCAAGGTAATATAATAACATGTAACATGAATGTGTAATTGACGTGTACCTCTCTTTATCTCTTCCCTAGCCCTCCAAGCCACAAAATTGTGGTGAATGGAAAAGAATGTATAAATTTCGCCTCATTTAATTTTCTTGGATTGTTGGATAACCCTAGGGTTAAGGTGAGTAGCACATAATGCTGAAGTGGACAGATAACATTACTGATTTAAGAAACTGGACATAAAAGACAAATGCAGGCTGGGCGCGTTGGATCACTTGAGGTCAGGAGTTTAAGATCAGTCTGGCCAACATGGTGAAACCCCATCTCTACCAAAAAAGACAAAAATTAGTCAGGCATGGTGGCACATGCCTGTAGTCCCAGCTACTCGGGAGGCTGAGGTGGGAGAATTTCTTGAACCCAGGAGGTGGAGGTTGCAGTGAGCCGAGATGGTGCCACTGCACTCCAGCCTGGGCAACAGAGCGAGACTCTGTCTCCAAAAAAAGAAAGAAAATCAGAATGTTGGAAAGGGCTAGGCAAGTTTTTCCCATTACTTTTTGTCTGACAAGAGTTGTGAGCTGGACCTACACAGAGAGAGGCAAGAGTGTCTTGTGTGGCTCAGTGTTGGGCAACAACCACAGAACTGAACAGGCCAGACCTGGAGAATAGCTGGAGAAGGGTCTAGGAAATCACTCTTTCTCCTACTGGGATTGTGGGCTAACAGGCATTTTCCAGGAGACTTGGCCCACAAATTCAGAAAAGTTAACCAGGTTTTGAGAATCAGGCTAGTATAACTTTTCCATGTTTTAAGTCATATACTCAGTCTTTACATCTGTCTTTATATTCTGTTAGAGTCGTCGTAGTTCTAAGAAAGGAAGAAAAGTGGAGGAGGGTGGAAGGAGCTCTGTGGGTTAAAAAATAGGAAATGTTAGTTTTGAACTCTTAAAGATAAATTATTAAAGTATAATTATTTTATTTCAATAAAGGCAGCAGCTTTAGCATCTTTAAAGAAGTATGGTGTGGGGACCTGTGGACCCAGAGGATTTTATGGCACATTTGGTAAGTTTTTGTTGTGTTCTCTTTCAGACTACTACTTTCAATAGTCAAGATTCGATTTTAGGCCAGGCACGGTGGTTCACACCTGTAGTCTCAGCACTTTGGAGAGGCTGAGGTGGGAGGATTGTTTGAGCCCAGGAATTTGAGACCAGCATGGACAATATAGGGAGACCCTGTCTCTACAAAAAATAATAAAATTAGCCGGGCATGGTGGGCTCATCCTCGTGTGCATGTGTGGGGTTTGCAGTGTGGGGAAATGAGGGCAGAGCAGCAGTACTCTTTATGCAGGGGAGATGGCCTCATACTTCTGCCCACAGTCCATTGATGAGAGCAGAACCCCTGCCATGACTAGCCATGCAGGGGGCTGAGAAACAGCTCTAGGAAGAAAGTGGAGAGCAGATTGCCTGGGGTGGAGGGAGGGGGGATAAAGTGTAGGTTTTTTCTTTCTAGAATGAAGATGAAGGATCATTGATTTCCTTGTGTATGGATAACCCAGAAACAGGCCAATTAAATATTTAATGAGTAGATGATTTCAAATACAGTGAATTCCCTGGGAGTCATCAAAAAAGACTCTGGCATTTTATGGTTGTTTTTATTAAGTGTATATTCTTTGCTCCTGAAAATGTTATTAAATAATTGTTCAAGCCAGGCATGGTGGCTCATGCCTGTAATCCCAGCACTTTGGAAGACTTAGGCGGGTGGATCACCTGAGGTCAGGAGTTCAAAACCAGCCTGGTTGGCTGGGCGCGGTGGCTCAAGCCTGTAATCCCAGCACTTTGGGAGGCCGAGACGGGCTGATCACGAGGTCAGGAGATCGAGACCATCCTGGCTAACATGGTGAAACCTCGTCTCTACTAAAAATACAAAAACTAGCCGGGCGAGGTGGCGGGCGCCTGTAGTCCCAGCTACTAGGGAGGCTGAGGCAGGAGAATGGCTTAAACCCAGGAGGCGGAGCTTGCAGTGAGCTGAGATCCGGCCACTGCACTCCAGTCCGGGCGACAGAGCGAGACTCCGCCTCAAAAAAAAAAAACCAGCCTGGCTAACATGGTGAAACCTCGTCTCTACTAAAAATACAAAAATCAGCCGGGCATGGTGGTGGGTATGTGTAATCCCAGCTACTTGGGAGGCTGAGGTGGGAGAATCACTTCAACCTGGGAGGCAGAGGTTACAGTGAGCCAAGATCACGCCAGTACACTCCAGCCTGGGCAACAGAGCGAGACTCTGTCTCTGAATAAGTAAATACATAAATAAAATTGTTGAGATGAATTTTTTGCTGGAAATAACATTTTGGCTTATAAAATGTCACAGTGTGGGGAAAGCAGAGCAAGGGAAATNCATGGTGAAACCTCGTCTCTACTAAAAATACAAAAATCAGCCGGGCATGGTGGTGGGTATGTGTAATCCCAGCTACTTGGGAGGCTGAGGTGGGAGAATCACTTCAACCTGGGAGGCAGAGGTTACAGTGAGCCAAGATCACGCCAGTACACTCCAGCCTGGGCAACAGAGCGAGACTCTGTCTCTGAATAAGTAAATACATAAATAAAATTGTTGAGATGAATTTTTTGCTGGAAATAACATTTTGGCTTATAAAATGTCACAGTGTGGGGAAAGCAGAGCAAGGGAAATATCTTCCATCTTCTATCCTTATTTCCATTTCTGGATCTTTTTGTGGTTTTTTACTTGAACAGTTAAGTTTTTTACTTTTGTGATTTTTTTACGTAAGGGAGCACCTTACGTTATCCCTAAGCTAGTTTGGTGATTACATTATTTGTCTTGGAAACAGATGAGGCAAATTAGTGTCCAGGAATCCTACAGCTGGAAGTGATCTTTAAAATTTTTAGTTCTAACCCTAAAATTAGAAACTGGCCAGGTTTAGTGGCTCATGCCTGTAATCCTAACACTTTGGGAGGCCGAGAAAGGAGGATTGCTTGAGCCTAGGCATTTGAGACTAGCCTGGGCAACGTAGCGAGACCCTGTGTTTTCAAAAAATAAAAATAAACTGGGCACTAGTGTGCACCTGTAGTCCGAGCCACACGGGAGGCTGAGGCAGGAGGATCCCTTGATCCCAGGAGGTTGAGGCTCTAATGAGCTGTGTTCATACCACTGCAGTTCAGCCTGGATGACAGAGTGAGGCCATCTCAAAAATAATAATAATAATAATAATAATAATAATAATAATAATATAAGCCACGTATCCTGACTTCCATTCTTGATGGCAAGTTCGAAGAAATGAGCTCGTATCAGAGCTTCCCACTTTCCTCCAGTCTAATACAAACAGGAGTTGTTTGCTTGGTTTTTAATTGGTAGAGAATTATTTTCTTGGCAGGTATTAGAAAACTAGAAAAGTCACATTTTATGGGGTTGTCAGTTGTAATCTGATGAAGGCTTTCTGTGACTGCCTGCTGAGGTAAAGGAATTGTTTCTTAAATGCCTCTCTTTCTAGTGGGTTTTATTGCATGTGTAACCTTGGCCCTGCTTGAGTCTTGATCTGGACAAACGAGAGATTTATTGACAAGTCCAATTGTGAAAGTTTCAAATCTTCAAGTTTTCTGAAAGCTGTGAAATATATTGTTAAAATATCCCAGTCACCTTTCCCTTTGGATCACCTGCATAATAGCATGCTAGATATTTCCAAACATGGGATCTTTAGATTAATGGTTTTTTAATTAATTTTCTTGATTGGGTAATTCAATACATGATAGAAACTTCACAAAGTGTACAAAGATAGACATGAGTAATCTCCTAACCTCAGGTCCTATTTTCCTCACTGCCATCCTACCACCTAAAGAAGACAAGCTACTATCAGTAGTTTCTTATTAATTCTTCCAGAGACCTTTTATCAGCATATGTGAACCACTTCCACATATTTATTTTTTTCTCCTATTCTTAGAAAAATGCTCACATACCATACACATTGTTCTGTACCTTGCTGTTGAAGTGAGTGTGTTTTAAATTTAAACTGGGTTTTATCCTTCAGATGTCTAACGGCAGTCAGAGGCAATGAACGCACAAGCGTAGATCCTTTGTAAGCCACTTTATTGGTCACTTTAGGGTAGGAATCATCCTTATCCTAAAGCTATAGGTGCAGGTTCAGACAGACTGTGGCTTCTGGACAAAGGTTGCAAGATAATTTGCAGTGGGACTGTTTTCAAACAAGACACCAAATCTACAACTTAAAGTAACGTGTAATGTTTTCTGAGTGCATTGTCCTTCAGGTAAACATGGATTTATTCATTCTTAACAGTTGCCCATGTTTACTTGTCATCTTTTTTCCTTTCTTTAAATATATATATTGCCCATATTTGTACTTTTTGAATTTTCCGACAGGATTTTTTTCTGTGTCTTTTCTTATTCTGGAAGTAATAACTTGAATTATTATAGCTTTATTAAAATGCTTTGAAGTTTTAGCATTAGTTACAATTGGAGAAGCTGCATGAAGTCACCTAAGGCTAAATTGTATGTCTAAAATACTGTATACATTTAAATTATTCTAAATACGTAGGGGATGTTTGCCTTTTGCACCGAGCAATAACGCAGACATGAAGCGCTGTTTCTCTTGTTTACAATTGCTTATGTATTCTTGAAGAGTTGAATTTGAAGTGTAGGATAGCTTTCCCTGGACTCCCACATGATTGCTTTTAATATTATCTTTCCTGCCCTCCAACGCAGCGCAACTAGTTTCAAAGCACACCCCTTGTAGCTTTCTTCCCAACTCATGAAATAGTGAATGTGAATCACTTTTAAGAGTCAATTTCCTTATTAAACATTCTCTCTTGTTTACTATTTCATGGTAACATATCTGTTAAATGATTAATTCAGAAAAAGTAATGGAGCAATGACTGGATTAAGATTCATCTAGTTTTTTAAGGCTAAACATTCCCCTACCTCCTCAAGGCCAGGCTAGTAGAACTCAGCAAGTTATTAGAACAGTTGCCTTAGGACCATGTGAACTAGATTTCTTCCCACCGACTGATGTGTATTTTAGAACTCAGCAAGTGGTTTCATTGAGTCATGGAACCTTCCTTTCCTCTAAGGCCAGTGGGATCCCGTTGTACTTAGGATAGTGTCTGTTGGTAAATTTTTTGTTTGTTTCTTTCTTTGTTTTTAGTACATTTAGGTCTTATTCACATGTGATTTATCCCTGGTTCCCTGGGGTCTGTTTTGCATATGTAATGATTCATTGTCTTAAACTAGGTCAAAAAACAATTGGGTGGCAAGGTTTCATTATGAGAGATAATAGCATTTAATTGTGTTCTAGAGCCAGTCTAGAGTAAAAGTTGTTCATTTCAGTAGTTTATAAAAATATTTGCCTTCTTTGTTTTAGAACAGTCAACTAATCCATGACTACCCTTTTCAGTAGGAAGAACATTTGTGTTATGTGCGTGCCTAATTGAAGAGACAATCTGAAACAGGCTAAGTGTGAGCAACAAGGCTGTTTATTCACCCACGTGCGAGCGAGCTGAGTCTGAAAAGGGAGTCAGCAGAGGGTGGTGGGATTGGAGATGGTTTTATAGATTAGGGGTAGGCAGTGGAAAGTTACAGTTAGGGGCCAGTTTTTGCAGGTAGGGGAAGAATGTCACAAGGTACGTTATCACGAGGTTACAGAGCACAGTGTCACGAGGTTGACTGATCACTTAGGGTAGAGCCTGTTACAGTGGTAGAATGCCACAAGGTTGGCTAATCAGCTAAGACAGGTACTAGCCGTTTTCCTTTTGTGGTTTGCCTGTTGTCCCAGACTTTCTGGCTGCAGGAGACCTTCTGGATGTGTATGTATGGGTCACAGGGGTCACAATGGCTTGACTGTGGCACAGCCTGCTCTCAGGGGACCTTACATTCCTGTCCTTTTATCTTAACAATGAAAAATTAAAATGGGAAAGAGTAGTGAAGTGTTGGGGTGGTGAAAAGTTTTGGGGTGGTATGGAGAGATGATGGGCGATGTTTCTCAGGGCTTCTTCAAGCAGGATTGGGGCAGCGTGGGAAGCTGAAGTGGGAGAGATTAAACAGAAGAAAGATCTTGGGGTAAAGGATGATATTGTGGGTTTGTTAGAAGGAGCATTTGTCGTATGAACTGATTAGTGATAGCTTGGATGCGATTTTGTGTGAACTGAGAGATGAGTTGTAAAAGACAAGGTCCAAACAGGAGGAGGAGAAGGATGAGCGCGGAGGGGCCTGTCAGTGGGAGGAGCCGTGAGCTAAGCCAGAGAATGGCGGGGTAGGTCCAGTGAAACTATTTGCTTGATTATCGAGCTTTTGGGCTCGCTGTGTCACCCCACAATATCACCCCTTACCCCAAGATCTTTCTTCTGTTTAATCTCTCCCACTTCAGCTTCCCACGCTGCCCCTAAACCTGCTCGAAGAAGCCCTGAGAAACTTCGCCCATCATCTCTCCATACCACCACACAAATTTTAAGTTTTTTGATGTTGTCATATACAAGGCCTGATTGATTTAAGTAAAAGCAGCGCTCTTCATTTAAGAATAGGCAGAATCCTCCTTTTTCAGCAATAAGCAGATCGAGGCCTCGGCGATTTTGGAGGACAACTGCGGCTAAAGAATCCACCTGGGCTTGGAGAACAGAGAGTGTTTGAATTATATGGGTAAGACTAGCAGATAAGTCACTGGAAACACTGTGAAATGTGATGATGGAAGTTGTAAGGCCTGCTACTCCTGTTCCAATTGCAGCAGTTGAAACTCCCAGTCCTATAATCAGGGGAATTAATGGGATGACCCTTTTTTGTCGTGTTGGAGTTATGAGGGGAACGGGGAGTTGTTTGCTTCCGTTTGCAAACTGGATTTTGGGAGTAAGGAAGACTAAAGTGCAGGTGCCTGTCCAGTTGGCAGGGAGGCACATGTAGATGGAAGAGCCACAGAGAAAAAAGTTCTTGAGGCAGGCAGACTGGAAGTGCAGGGTAAAAAGATGAGTGTGTTCTGGAAGCGGGGTCCTGCACCCAGACCCCTAGGGATCCAGCAAGGGCAACAGCTGTTAGAGGTTGTAGTGGGGTTTGGTAGGGTAACTGTGTAGAGGGAGAGGTTCTGTTTCCATGGTGTAAAGGAAAGTGCTTGGTATCTGCAAGTAGCCATTCACTGTTATTTATGAGATTAGGTGTAAGCAGGCAGGAAGGTCTTGGAGGGGAATCTATTGAACAAGGGGAGGGTAGCCAAGGATGAAACAAGAGGCAGGGTAAGTGCCTTCCTAGACAAAAGTTGCTACTGATGTTTTTAAGACTGTTAGTGATGAGGGAGGGATTTTCTGTAATACAAAGTTGGAATGCTCAAATATTTTGGTTAATGTGGGTGGCAGGGCCTTGGAGGTGAAGAGTAAAGGAACATAAGGAAGACAGGAGGTAACCTAAGGTAATTCTAGTAGGTAATTGTCGGGAGACACGTAAGGGAGCAGCAGTGGGGATAGTTGTTTGTGTAGAGGGGTCCAAGAACGGGGGGTATGGAATTGAGGGAGATAGATTTCATAGGTAGGTACGGAGGAGAGCAGCAGCTTGTTGGTATGAGATATCAGGGGAGTTTTTGCTGTATTTTTCTAGGAAGTAAAGAAGTTGTTTGGGAGGGTAAAGGTATTGGCCATTGAAAGAGGTTCGGAGGTGTAGGGAGATGGGGGAGGTTGCCCAGTCGGCTGGCAGGGCAGGGACAGCTGTGTAGTAGGAGGAAGAGAGGGAAATGCATAGCCAGCAATCTCTGGCTAAGGAAGGATTGGAGATGGTGAGGAGGGAGTGGACGAGGTTGATGGTATACTGGAGATAATTAGGGAGGGGTAGAGGGTGGCAAGGGAACGGGAGTGAGACAAAGAGTAAGTAGAAAAGAAAAGAAGCCGGGTGCGGTGGCTCAAGCCTGTAATCCCAGCACTTTGGGAGGCCGAGACGGGTGGATCACAAGGTCAGGAGATCGAGACCCATCCGGCTAACACGGTGAAACCCCGTCTCTACTAAAAAATACAAAAAAAATTAGCCGGGCGAGGTGGTGGGCGCCTGTAGTCCCAGCTACTCGAGAGGCTGAGGCAGGAGAATGGCGTGAACCCAGGAGGCAGAGCTTGCAGTGAGCTGAGATCCGGCCACTGCACTCCAGTCTGGGCAACAGAGCGAGACTCCGTCTCAAAAGAAAAGAAAAGAACTTCATCGGGATGGAAGAATTGGAGAGTACCTTGCCATAGAAGGTCATCTGTCCATTCCGAGAGAGTTAAGGGTGGCAGCTTGAGGGTGACACCATGAGATATCAGCTACAATGGTCTGGAGGAAAAGCGTGAACCAGTAGTATAGACAAAAGCAGGGCATTTAGAAGTAGGTGAGAATGGTGACTTGGGGGCATGAGTAGACAGAGTTTAAATAGTGGGGTGACTGTGTAAAGGCCTACTGTAAATAAAAGGTATACAGCGTTATTGTTCTTTTTCAGGAATGCGGGTAAGTTTAAGGGAAGTGGGGGAGAGTACTTGCGACTTCAGGAGGAGGCAGATCGTCTGATGGGCACAGTTTTATCCTGGAGCGATGAACTCAGTGGGGAGGGTTCTGCAAACAGACTGTGGTTGGGGTGTTATAGACGACCAGGTAAGGTCCTGTCCACCGAGGTTGTAGAGTTTGAGGGGTTAGGTTCTTAACAAGAACTGACCGTCTGGCTAGGGTGTCTTTATATGGCTGGGTATCTGGAGTAGGTAAAAGGAAATTGGCAGCTTGGTGGATTTCCTGTCTAACTTGTTGAAGGACCAGAAGATAATCACCAAGAGGGTTGGTGTCTGCAATAAGGTTGGGCCCCAGCAGAAAGGTGCAGCCATGTAAGAGTTCAAATGAACTATACCCGGTGGGTTCCCAGGGTGTGGCTCGAATTCGGAGGAGTGCAAGGGGTAGGAGAGTGGTCCAGTTTTTTTTAAGCTGGTGGGTAAGTTTAGCAAGGTGTGTTTTTAAAAGGCCGTTGGCTGTTTCTACTTTTCCAGAGGACTGAGGGTGATATGGGGTGTGAAGATTCTGTTGACTGCCGAGGGCTTGGGAAACTGCTTGAGTGATTTGGCTAATGAAGACTGGCCTGTTATCAGATTATATGAAAGTAGGGAGACCAAACCGGGGGATTATGTCTGTTAGAAGAAGGAAATAACTGCAGTGGCCTTTTCAGACCCCATAGGAAAAGCCTCAACCCATCTGGTGGAGGTATTTGAGTTTCCAGACATGGGGCATATGAGTAGAATCAATTTGCCAATCTTGAACAGGGATAAATCCTCGTGCTTGATGTGTAAGGAAAGGAGGAGGTTTGAGAAGGCCTGGTGGAGGGTAGTAGAGTGGCATATAGCACATTGAGAGGTGATTGTTTTAAGGATGGATTTCCAGGCTGGAAAAGAAATGAGAGGTTCTAAAAGGCGGGTTAAAGGTTTATATCCTACATGCAAGCGGTCATGAAAGGAGGAGAGGATAGAGTAAGCTTGAGAGGCAGGGAGAATGAGCTTTCCATGATGTAAAAACCAGTTTCCTTGAGTGGGAAGTGACTGGTAGGTTAAGGTTTCAGAAGGAGTTTCAGAAGTAGGAGTGATAGATGAGAAGGAGAAATATTGGCCACTGGCAGCAGATACTGGGGAATTTGCTGTTTCTTTGACTGTCTTATTGGCATAGGTGTTGCCTTGGACAATGGGATCAGAGGTTTTTTGGTGTCCTTTGCAGTGGATTACTCTGGCTTTGGCTGGAAGGAAGGCAGCTTTAAGGAGGGCTTTATTAAGGGGGCATTGATAATAGAGGACCCTTGTGTAGTGAGAAAACCTTTCTGCCCAGCTGACAGCATGGTGGTGGAGGATGTGAAGGGCGTATTTAGAGTCGGTATGCATATTAACATGCAGTCCTTTGCCAAGAATTAGGGCATGAGTTAGTGCTATTAATTCAGCTTGTTGAGAGGTTGTAAATGGGGAGAGTGCAGCAGTTTCAGTGATAAGATGAGTGAGACACAATGGCCTATCCAGCTTTTCCTGGTGTTAATCAACTGGTTTTTGAAGAACTGCTGTCAGTAAACCAAGTGTGGTCTGGGTCAGGGACAGGAAAAAGGGAAATGGGGAAAAGGAGAGGAGGCTATGTGGATTAAGGAAATACAGTCATGTGGATTAGGATTTGTAGAGGATATTAAGTGAGAGACTGGGTTGAAGTCTGGCCCAAAGGCAATGGTCCCTGTGGGATCTTCAATAAAGAGTGAATAGAGCTGGAGGAGACAGGGGCCGAGAGTTTGTGTTTTATGTGTGAAGAGGAAACTAAGTCTCGGAGATTGTGAGCGCTACAAAGGGTGAGTGGGGCATAGCCTGTGATTTTGAGAGACTCTAAGAGTATAAGGGCTGTGGCTGCTGTGGCGCACAGGCATGACGGCCAGCCCAGGACTGTAAGATTAAGCTGTTTGGATAGAAAGGGTACTGGTCGGGGGCCTGGTTCCTTAGTAAGAATTCCTACAGCGCAGCCCTGTGTTTTTGCTGTGTGAAGGAAGGACGGTTGGGAGGAGTCGGGAAGCGCTCGAGTAGGGGCTGTCTCTCGGGCCTTTTTTAGAGAGTAAAAGGAGGGGCGAGGGAAGGATTTAGGATCTATGGGTTCAGCTAAGTTTCCTTTTGTGAGTTTGTGGAGTGGTTTGGTCAGGATGGCAAAACCTGGTATCCAAAGGCAGAAGTATCCAACAACACCTAAGAAGGAGAGGAGTAGTTGTTTGGTGGTGCTGATTGGAGTTTGGGCAATTAGCTGAATACGGTCTGCTGGAAGTGCATGCCTATGCTGGTGGAGGATTATACCAATATAAGTAACACTAGGGGAAGAAATTTGAGCTCTGGAGGGGGATACTCTGTACCCCTTGGAGTAGAGGTGTTGAAGAAGCAGGATAGTGTCTTGCTGGGAAGATTGATAAGACAGGCTGCAAAGAAGGTCATCCACGTATTGGATGAGATGGGAAACAAATGGATGAAAAGAAAGCAGGTCATGGGAGAGGGCCTGGCTAAAGTAGTGTGGGCTCTCTCTGAAACCTTGGGGCAGGACAGTCCAGGTGAGTTGTTGGGACTGGTGGGTGTCAGGGTCAATCCAAGTAAAGGTGAAAAGAGCTGGGAAGAGGGATGTAAAGGGATGGTAAAGAAGGCATCTTTGAAGTCAGTAACAGAATAATGAGTTGTAGAAGGGGGTATTGAGGATAGGAGTGTATAAGGGTTAGGCATGATAGGATGAATGGGGGAGGACAATCTGATTGATGAGACGAACGTCTTGGACTAGCCTGTAGGATTTATCTGGTTTTTGAACAGGTAGGATGGGAGAGTTGTAAGGGGACTTGGTGGGGACTAAGAGGCCATGCTGTAGTAGACGAGTAACGACGGGCTTTAGGTCCCTTAAAGCCTGTTGTGGGATGGGGTATTGGCGTTGAGCAGGGCCATGTTTCAATGGGATGATAAGGGGTGAATGGTCCATTGCAAGGGAAGGAGTGGAGGTATCCCATACTTTAGGGTTGAGGTGGGGAGATGAAAGGGGAGGTTGTGAGGGAGGTTTGGAATTGGATAAAAGGGTAGCTCTGAGATGTGGCTGTAGTCCAGGAATAGGCAGGGAGGCGGATAATGTAGTTAAAATATCTCGGTCTAATAAGGGGACTGGGCAGGTGGGGATAACTAGGAAGGAGCGCATAAAGGAGTGTTACCCAATTTGGTACCAGAGTTGGGGAGTTTTAAGGGGTTTAGAAGCTTGGCCGTCAATACCCACAACAGTTATGGATGGGGGCAAGGGAAACAAGCCCTTGAAAAGAAGGTAATGTGGAGTGCGTAGCCCCCGTATCAGTTAAGAAGGAGATGGACTTACCCTCCACTGTAAGAGTTACCCGAAGCTCAGCGTCTATGATGGTCCAGGGGGCCTCTGAGACATTTGGGCAACATCAGTCTGCAGCTGCCAAGCCAAGGAGATCTGGGAAGGAGTCGGTTGGGGAGTTTCGGGTTTGAGCGCCAGGATCTCTGGGAGTGGTGATGAGAGTCAGGCAGTCCGACTTCCAGTGAGGGCCCACACGGGGCATGGCTTAGGAATCCCGGGCTGTGGGCATTCCTTGGCCTAGTGGACAGGTTTTTGACATTTGAAGCAAGGTCCCGGGGGGGCAGTTAAACGCTGCAGTTTGGACACCTTGAAGTTTTTGCTGGTAGGCGGTGCAGCTGGGGTTTGTCTTAAGGCGGAGGCAAGCATTTGTCATTCTGAAATGCATGCTGCTACCTGGCAGCCTCTTCTCTATTATTGAACACCTTGAAGGCAGGGTTGATTAATTCCTGTTGTGGGGTTTGAGGGCCAGACTCTAATTTTTGAAGTTTCTTTCTAATGTTAGGAGCTAACTGGGTAATACAATGCATGTTAAAAATAAGGCAGCCTTCTGGCCCTTCAAGGTCTAGTGCTGTATGTCGCCTGAGGCTGGCAGCTAGATGGGCTATAAACTGAGCTGGATTTTCACCTTTGTTCTGAGTGGTCTCCTTTAGTTGTCATAATTGACGGCTTTATATGCAGCCTTCTGGAGCCCTTGAACTAGGCAAGGGATCATGTAGTCCCACCTGGCTATGCCTTGGGCCCCTGCCTGGTAGGACCAGTGGGGGTCTTCACGGGGTACTGCCCTAGCACCTTCTTGGAGGCCAGGCTCAAAGCTCCGGCGGTCATCAGCATAACATTGAGCTAGGGTCCAAAGTGAGGATCACATTTAAGTCATTCCAAGTGAGATTATAGGACTGTGTTAAGTATTGGAATTCTTATATATATTTGGTGGGGTCAGACGGAAAAGAGCCTAAATGCTGACTGATTTGGGAAAGGTCAGACAGAGAGAAAGGGACATGAACCTGGACTGTTCCTTCGGCTCCTGCCACCTCTCAAAGGGAAATTGCTGGGCAGGGGCAAGGGGGTCGGCCTCAGGGCCAAATTGTAAGCCAGAGCAGGTGTGAGGAGGAGTGGTAATGGGAGGCGCATAAGCGGGTGGGTTGTGGGTAGAACTGGGTTCTGAGGGGGAATTAGGGCCGGGTTCGGATAGGTGTCAGGGGAGAAAGATTGGAGGGGTTAACAGACAGAGGAGTCAGCATCCTGAGTGGAAGAAGGAGGGGTAGATGGAAAGGAGATAAGGAAAATTTGGGATGGACCACATTGGGAGCAGAGGCTAGGGAGAGATCGTAGTGTAAAAACTGCCGGGATGTAGGGTACCTCAGACTGTTTGCCCATTTTGCGACAGAAGTTGTCTAAGTCCTGCAAAATAGAGAAGTTGAAAGTGCCATTTTCTGTCCACTGAGAGCTGTTGTCTAATTTATATTGGGGCCAGGCCATGTTACAGAAAAAATAATTAGACGTTTAGGCTTTAGATCAGGTGAAAGCTGAAGAGGTTTGAGGTTTTTGAGGACACAAGCCAGAGGGGAAGGAGGGATACAGGGCGGGAGGTTGCCAATGATGGAACCGGGAAAGTTTGAGGGATAGAAAGAGACAAGGAAAAGAGCAACCACTAGGATCCTCAGTGGGCATCCCCAGCGGAGGTCCCGGGTTGTATGGCTGGCAAATGGCCAAGGCTGGTATCCCCGGCATTGACCAAACACGGAGGGGAGACTGTCTTCCCAACAAGAGTCCGTGACCAATGTTGGATTTAGGAAACAAGAGGAAGGTTCCTTGTCTCAATTTTGAAGAGAGAAAAAGAGGGAGAGAGGTGAGGAGAGACCGAGGCAGCTTCCCCGATCCGTAGACAGAGGTGGGAGTGTTCTCGGGACTTGTCTGAGGTCCTGAGGTTGAGGGAGGTCTCTTCTATGGAAGAGCGCGGGGAGGATGGGGAGAGGTCTCCTGGAGGAGTTCCCCTATCCCGGGCTTTCGGCACCAAATGTTGTACACGCATGTAATTGAGGAGACAACCTGAGCAGGCTAAGCGTGAGCAACAAGGCTGTTTATTCACCCGCGTGCGAGCAAGCTGAGTCCTAAAGGGGAGTCAGCAGAGGGTGGTGGGATTGGAGATGGTTTTATAGATTAGGGGTAGGCAGTGGAAAGTTACAGTTAGGGGCCAGTTTTTGCAGGTAGGGGAAGAATGTCGCGAGGTACATTATCACGAGGTTACAGAGCACAGTGTCACGAGGTTGATTGATGACTTAGGGTAGAGCCTGTTACAGTGGTAGAATGCCACAAGGTTGGCTAATCAGCTGAGACAGGTACTAGCCATTTTTCTTCTTTCGTGGTTTGCCTGTTGTCCCAGACTTTCTGGCTGCAGGAGACCTTCTGGATGTGTATGTGTGGGTCACAGGGGTCACAATGACTTGACCATGGCACAGCTTGCTCTCAGGGGACCTTACAATTTGGTCATAAAATTCCTAGATCTGCCACTTCTTCTTTCCAGTCATGGGAATCATGGTTTTCTCAGGTGTAAGCGGGAACAATCATTGCTTGCATGGCTTTAGAACACTTGGCTAAGGATCACATAAGGTACTGCATGTGAAAACATGAAAGACATTCGGCCCTGTATGTTCTAGTGACTACCTAAGGGTTTTTTTTTTTTTTTTTTTTTTTTTTTTTTTTGACGCAGAGTCTCGCTCTGTCGCCCAGACTGGAGTGCAGTGGCCGGATCTCAGCTCACTGCAAGCTCCGCCTCCCGGGTTTACACCATTCTCCTGCCTCAGCCTCCCGAGTAGCTGGGACTACAGGCGCCCGCCACCACGCCCGGCTAGTTTTTTGTATTTTTTAGTAGAGACGGAGTTTCACCGTGTTAGCCAGGATGGTCTCGATCTCCTGACCTCGTGATCCGCCCGTCTCGGCCTCCCTAAGTGCTGGGATTACAGGCTTGAGCCACCGCGCCCGGCCATTTATATTCTTAAGAAGAAAAAAATTGTGCGTGTCTCTAGGGATTTGTGTGTGTGTGTGTGTGTGTGTGTGTGTGTGTGTGTTGTTGTTGTTGTTGTTGTTGTTGTTGTTGTTGTTAGACAGAGTTTCATTCTTGTTGCCCAGGCTGGAGTGCAGTGGCGCGATCTTGGCTCACCGCAACCTCTGTCTCCCAGGTTCAGGCGATTCTCCTGCCTCAGCCTCCCGGGGAGCTGGGATTACAGGCGGGCACCACCATGCCCAACTAATTTTTTTTTTTTTTTTAAAGTAGAAATGGGGTTTCTCCATGTTGGTCAGGCTGGTCTCAAACTCCTGACCTCAGGTGATCCACCTGCCTCGGCCTCCCAAAGTGCTGGGATTACAGGTGTGAGCCACCGCACCTGGCCTCTAGGGATTTTTTTTAAGGACAGTATATATGCAAAAATATGAAGGCCTTAAGAGAAAATGTAGTTTGTTTCTAAACTGTCCCAAAGTCACCTATTTTATGGTGTTTTCTCTGGAAAACAACCAGGAAGGTCATAATCTCTCCTCCTTGTAAGTGAGAAGCTGAACCAAGTGGCTCTTATTAGAAGATAGTCTCAACAATTCAGAATTCAGATAGCTTAATTAGAAGATTGCCTAAAATGTGACCAGGTTTTTACTTTTAAAATAAAACCTTTTCTTTTATTCTACAATATTAATGTAATTAAACAAACTCTTAAATAGCGTATTGCTTGTTCCATGCCAGGCAGTGTTCTGAGTGTTTTATCAGCATTAACTCATGTAGTCCTCCTGCTAACCCTTGAGGAAGATAGGACTATCCCCACTATTCGACAGAGGAAGGCACCGAGGCTGCCCAGGGCTGACCCCCCACCGGACCTAACTACAGTCTGAGCTCTGTGATGACGGAGGTAATGAGGCCTCCCGTCCCTGAGGTTCTGGTGAAGGAGCCAGACACCAGAGAAGCAAGTGCTGAGGGCTGTGAGGTTGTGGAGGCATTCTAGGACACCTGCCTCCATGGTCACTTCTCTGCCATGTTTAGTGCTAACAGTGAATTGTAGAATACAGTACTTTTGTTTTATTCCATGCAAGTCTACAGCTCCAGTTAGTGAAATGGATCGTACATACAGAAGATAAGGACATCAGAAATTGAAGAAAAATGAGTGACCTTCCGCTCCCTTGGGTTGAGAGTTGCTTCGTTGCACAAAGGAGCATCAAGAGAAGCAAGTTCTGCAGTTACCCATATTTACCTGTCACAAAACCTGCTTTGCAAGGCTGTCATCAGCTAAAACCCAGTGTCTTTTGATAGAAGGAAAAGACTAGTCTTTTTGAACTTTTGGGACTATGCTTGAACCAATAAGTCATTGATTTATTGTTGAGAGATTCTTCTTCCCACTTTATGGCAACTGTATATAAACAGTTACGAGTATACCTAATGAATGATAGGAAGATTTGTAACATGCTGATTTTCATCAACTGGGTTAACTCACTCTAAAGTCCTGAAACAGGGTCATACTCAGTTTTACAGTCTCATCATTCATCACTGAAAAGAGTCATTTAGAGCTAAGAAGTCTACAGAATGATTTAAAATCCCTTTCGTGGTTAGCAAAAATAGTTTGTATACATAGCATGTTTTTTTTTTTTGAAATGGAGATACCAAATGAAAGCAAACCATTGTGGCCCGGGTTGTCCTTCTGGCTGAACTGTGAAGGTTTGTGGCAGAAATTTTCAATTAGAAGCACCATTATAATTTGAAGGAGGCCTCCTACCTAGGAACATGGGAGGTGGCAAAGCGGTTGCCCTCAGAGAACAGTAATGAGGATGAGAAGGAAGACACACCCAAGAGTAACCCATGCTCAGCTACTTGGCTGTGTTCCTCTTTCTTGCTAGATTTTGCCTGAAACCTTTTCTGATAGCATCTCTCCTAGAGGGTGGCTGTCAGACAACCTTGGATTTCGTGTGATCGTAATGTCAGAGATCTTATACTCGAAGATCACCTGGGATATGTTCTTCTAAACTCTGTGTGTTGTAAAGTCCCACATTTATTTAATATTGGTATAATGAAAAGTGTCCATTTTATAAAATAACGATAACCAATTGGTAATGGAAATCAAATGATATTGACTGTGTTAACATACAAATAGGAAGAAGCATGCCACATATTTTATCACTATTTGATAGGAATGAAATTAATAGTTCATTTTAACAGTTCTGTAACATTCTTTAGGAAGTCTGTAAATACGCTGCCTCCTGCCAGGCCGTCAGCCCTCTCTGCTGCCCCTAGCTCAGGAATGCCCAGACCACCTGCCATTGCCCGTGCTTGGGTTCTCATCAGTAGACACACCACGGCTCCCTCATCCTGGGTCTCAAAATCCAACTCTGTGGGCTCCTTTCTCGCATAGCGCTGTAAGACTGGAGGGGCCTGGCTTCTTTGAGCCCTCCCCACACAGGGCCTGTCATGAAACTCTGTTACCTAGTCCTCCAGGCTTGGGTCCTGCCATAGTTAAAAGAGCTAAAGGAATTTTTTTAAAAATCCCTTTCCCTCCTTGATAATGCCTCATTTTAAGACTGCTTTAAACTTTTAAGATTCTAAACTGGCCAGTGGCCTGTTTATTCTAAGCATCACTGGTCCTCCGTCCGAGGGCATGAAGCCTCATGGTTCAGTCTGAGAACTAAAAGGCTGTGAGGAGGACCAGGCGCCGTGGCCCATGCCTGTAATCCCAGCACTTTGGGAGGCGGAGGCGGGCAGATCATGAGGTCAGGCGATCAAGACCAACCTGGCTAACACAGTGAAACCCTGTCTCTACTAAAAATAGAAAAAATTAGCCTCGTGTGGTGGTGGGCGCCTATAGTGCCAGCTACTTGGGAGGCTGAGGCAGGAGAATGGCGTGAACCCGGGAGGCGGAGCTTGCAGTGAGCCGAGATCGCGTCATTGCACTCCAGCCTGGGTGACAGAGTGAGACTCCGTCTCAAAAAAAAAAAAAAGCCGTAAGGAGCTATGATTTCAGAGGAAAATAATAATCAGTCTAATAATTATAATTTATCCTCATTATTATGTCAACATCCTCCTTATGGTACATCTATAAAAGGACTATATTTCCTTTTGTGCTAGAAATTTGAATTATTATTCATTACACTTGTAAGAAATTCAGACAGAATCCCAGCCCCAAAAAGTGATGGGAGGTGCCACTACTAAATGCTGACACAGATTGTTAGAGGAGTGGTCACTGGAGTTCTAGTAAGTGTCACCTTCTTGATGCAAAGTATACAGAGTTCTTTTTGCTAAAATGCAAATAGACATTAATAAGTTAACATCAGACCTTGGTGAGACCTCAGTGGTTTTGGTCAAGGGCAGTTAATGCAGGGAAACTTGGTAGGCCTTGAAGTCTTACAGTAGACTGACATCAAAGCATAACCCGAAGTTGGAACTGCCCCAGTAACACATTTTGCAGATAGATGAGTAGCTGATTTAGTTCATGTATTTTAGAAGTTGTATGGGCCTGGAATTATTTTAATAGATCTTATATAATCTATCATTTAAAAACAATTCCATTTGGCCATAAGGTGAAAGTACTGATAATTATACTGCTTGTGTTCTTTTATTTATTCTTTAGTAGAGAAAAAGAATTATAAGACAGTTTAACCATTTAACTTTTTTAACTGAAATAGATGTTCATTTGGATTTGGAAGACCGCCTGGCAAAATTTATGAAGACAGAAGAAGCCATTATATACTCGTATGGATTTGCCACCATAGCCAGTGCTATTCCTGCTTACTCTAAAAGAGGGGACATTGTTTTTGTGTAAGTAACCTTTACCTAGTTTTCTAATAGCAATTCCTTTGAGATAATACTGATCGTCTTAGAGAAATACTTCATTAGAAGTTATCTGCATAAAATAATATTGCTTTTTGTTGTTTTTCAAGAAAGTCACCTCACCAAAAGTTTCAAAATTTGTGAAACCTTCACTTAAAAGATGCTTAACGGTGTCTATAGTCATTTATCTGCCATGATAATTATTTATTGATATCCGGATGAGGACAGCTATCTGCCTTCTTTGTGCAGCCCTGTGGCTGTGTGTTATCCTAATCCGTGGTCACCACCTCACGTTGTCACTCAGACTGCCCGGCAAAGTCTCTCCATGTCTCATCACCCGTTCACCGCGTCTCCTGGCCTCAGCCGATCTTGCTTCCTACCATATTGAGGATAGAGGAGCCATGACTTGGACACTTTCTTGACTACCCGCAAGTGGATCTTCACACTCGCTGCTTGTCCTGAATGCATGCTATGGAGATTTATTGTGAACGGCAGAGGGCAGCCAAGCAAGGGCTGGCAGCCTCCAGGCAGCTGATTAAACCAGTCAGAAGCATCTGTCGCCCCAAGCCAAGCCCGTGTCATCCTTTGAGTGGACTAAAATTTGGGTCTCAAATTTACTTTTATTTTCTCTTTTCCTTTTTTCTTTTTTTTTTTTTTTTTGAGACAGAGTCTCACTTTGTCACGGGGACTGGAGTGCAGAGGCGCAATCTCAGCTCACTGCAACCTCCGCCTCCTAACTTCAAGCAGTTCTCCTGCCTCAGTCTCCCAAGTAGCTGGGATTACAGGTGCCCGCCACCACTCCCAGCTAATTTTATGTTTTTTCCGTAGAAACAGGGTTTCACCGTGTTGGCCAGGCTGGTCTCGAACTCCTGACCTCAAGTGATCCACCCACCTCGGCCTCCCAAAGTACTAGGATTACAGGCGTGAGCCACTATTCCTGGCCTTTTTTTTCTTTCTTTCTTTCTTTCTTTTAATTTTTTAATTTTGAGACGGTCTTTCACTCTTGCCACCCAGGCTGAAGTGCAATGAAGTGATCTCGGCTCACTACAAGCTCCTCTTACTGGGTTCAAGCAATTCTCCTACCTCAGCCTCCCAAGTAGCTGGGATTATGGGCGCCCGCCACCATGCTTTGCTAATTTTTTTTATTTTTATTAGAGATGGGGTTTCACCATGTTGGCCAGGCTGGTTTTGAACTCCTGACCTCAGGTGATTTGCCTGCCTCAGCCTCCCGAAGTGCTGGGATTACAGGCTTGAGCCACTGCGCCTGGCTTCCTCTTTTCCTTTTTAACACCATAGCCAGAGTAATCTTTTTAAAATGTAAATCCTATTGTGTCACTTTTTATTTAATACAATTTAAAGCTTCTGTTGTTGCTAAAATGAAGACCCAAGTCCTTTGTATGATCTTGTGAGCTCTGCACCGCTTTTTCAGGCTTATTTTGTACCACTTTCCTGAGGTGTTTAAGCTGTAGCCTTGCCAGCCCTGTACACTAGTGTCCTCTCACCTCAGGACCCACACACATGCTTGTTCTGACTAGAACACTGTTCCTCCTCTCCTTTCCTACTTAACCTTCTCGTCCTGCAATACTTCTGCAGGGAAGCCGTCCCACACCTCTCAGAGCAGGTCAAGACCCCTGCTGCATGTGGACACAATCTTACAGCCAGAGAGAATTTATTGTTCTTGTTTATCCATGCTCACACAAGCACTCAAACTGCCTCTCAAGGTCACCCTGCTTCTCAAGCCTCCCTCCCACACACAGACACACACACTCTCTCACACACACTCTGCTCTGCTCATTTGCTTAATACTTAACTGTACTTTTATTTTGTAGAACTTGTAATAGTTTATAATTTTATATCTGTGTGGTTATTTGCTTCTGTTTCTTGCTGGGAGCCCATTACTTAGAATAGTATTTATCATTTAGTAATGGTCAATAAACACTAGTTCAGTAAATGAATGAAAGGAAGCTGGAGCTCAGAATAGGGGCCAGATAACTGTATGGTAGAGCCTGGCCTCCCTCAAGCCCTGCACTGGCCTCTTACTTACCACTCACCATTGGAACTCTTGCTTGTGCAGCAACAGAACTTTCTATCACAATTACTACAGAGCTGACTCTACGTGGGGCTTCTGCAGTACATGTGACCCATTCCTCACTATTGCCCTACAACAGTCTAGGAGCACTACAGCAAATGTCCTGGGTCTAAGTAGTATACTAATGTGAGCATAAAATGAATATTTTATTAATTTTGGCACATAGTTTAAGAAATAATGTGGAAGACTCATCACTAACTGGAGCGCCATTGACTTAAACAGTGTTTCTGGGTTTTTAGTAAAAGCAGAGACAGCTGCAGTGTCATTCAGTGTCACTTTATACACAAGCACCCCACTATAAATTATTTTAAGTTCAGAAAAGTTGCTGGTTGCTGGTGAACTCATATGCTTCCTTTGATAAATACATTCTGGTTTTTTTTTTTTTTTTTTTTTTTTTCTTGCAGGAAAAAATGCGATAAATTACCTTCCCTGTTTTTTCCCCAGTGTCTTAAAACTGATTCCAGTGAGTTGCTAACCTGTTTATTCTGCTACATAATTTTAAATATTCTATCTGAAATGTATTTGAATGTATGAGTGCTAGAGGTAAACATGGTGTTTGGTAAATTTGTTTTGATAAATTTTGTCAGGCATAGACACTGTCTAATGCTTCATTTCCTTCCTTTCAGTAAACAGTGTTAATGCTTTGCCGATAGTGGGTCTCAGCACAGTGGTCATTCATGGACTTAAGTCTGTCCTATCACTCCTCTAAGTCTGTGTTCATGCTGCTTCACAGATCTTTTAAAATTAAACTTTTACATTCAGATAATTGTAGATTCAAAAGCACTTGTAAGAAATAATACAGAAATCCTAAGTGTCTTCCAGTGGGGACCTCTTGCAGAATGAACAGTTTCACAGCCAAGATATTGGCTTTGTCATTGTCAGGATGCAGAACATTTCTGTCACTACAAGGATCCTTCATGTTGCCACACCCACATTCCTCCCACCTGCCCACTCCTTAACCCCTGGCAACCACTAATCTGTTCTGTTTGTTAATTTTGTCTTTTTAAGAATGTTATACAAATGGAATCATTCAGTAGGCAACGCTTTGGGGTTGGCTTTTTTCATTTGGCGTAATTCTCTGATGGTTCATCCAAGTTGTTTCTTGTATCCAGAGTTGGTTCCTTTTGATTGATGAGTATTATTCCATGGCATGAAGGCACCACCATTATTGAAGTTACCTATTAAAGACATCTGAGTTGTTGCCAGCTTTGTGCTATTATAAAAAAAAAAAAAGCTGCTCTAAACATTCATGTACATTCATGCTGTGTGAGCGTAAGTTTTTATTTCTGTGGAATACATGCCAAGAAATGCAGTTGCTATGTTTATAGTATTGCACAGTTTTTAAAGGAACTGCCATTGTTTTCCAAAATGTCTATACCATTTTATGTTCCCATCAGCAATATATGAATGACCAAGGTTCTCCACATCTTCAGAGGCATTTGGTGTTGTCACTACTTTTTTAGTCAGTCTGATAGGTGTGTGGAGAAATTTATATTTTTCTGATGACTAATGATGTTGAACATCCATTCATATGCATATTTGCCATCTCTTCAGTGAAATGTCTTTTCATGCCTTTTGTCCATTTTCTAGTTGTATGATTTGTTTTTATACTGAGTTTTGAGAGTTCTTTATACATTCTAGATCGTAATTCTTTATCAGATATGTGGTTTGCAGATACAAATTTTGATGTCCACATATTCATTGATAACATATAGAGATGAAATGGATTTTTTGTGTGCTGATCTTATATCCTGCAACCTTACCAAACTCACTTAATTAGCTCTAGGAACTGTTTTTCTAGATTGCTTAGGATTTTCCATGTAGACAGTCATGTCATCTGTAAATAGTTTTATTTATTTTCTGATCTACTTACTTTTTATTCCCTTTTATTGCTTTATTGCACAGGGAAGAACTGCCAGGACTGTGGTAAGAGTAGTAAGAGAAGACATTCTTGCCCTGTTCCTGATATTAGAAATCATTTACTCTTTCACCAATAAGTATAATGTTAGATGCAGATTTCTTACGATGCGCTTTATTACATCCACTTTCCTGCACCTCATCCTTTTTTTCTGAGCATTTTCATTGTAAATTAATGTTGAATTTGGTTACTTTTTCTGTATTGGTTGGTATGATCATGTGATTTTTCTTTTTTAGTCTGTTAATGTGGTGGGTAACATTGATTTATTTTCAAATATTGAACCAGCCTTGCATACCTGGAATAGACACCACTTGATTATGGGGAATAATTTTTTTTTATAAAAAGCTAAATTCTATTTGCCAATCTTTCGTTAAGGATTTTGAATCTGTGTTCATGAGGGAGACTGTCCTATAATACACTTTTTTGATACTTACTTTGGTTTTGGTCGCAGAATAACACTTCATAGAATCAACTGGGAAGTGTTCTGTCTTCTATTTTGTGGAGCTATTTGTATAGAATTATTTTTAATTATTTAATTGTTTGGTAGAATTCTCCCATGAAACCATCTGGGCCTGGAGATTTCTTTTTTGCAAGTATCTTAAATCTGAATTCAGTTTCCTTAGTAGTTATCAGACTGTTCAAATTATCTGTCATATTGAGTGAATTGAGGTAGTTTGTGCTTTTCAAGGAATTGGTCCATTTCCTTTTTTTTTTTTTGAGACGGGGGTCTCACTCTGCCGCCCAGGCTGGAATGCAGTGGCCGGATCTCAGCTCACTGCAAGCTCCGCCTCCCGGGTTTATGCCATTCTCCTGCCTCAGCCTCCCAAGTAGCTGGGACTACAGGCGCCCGCCACGTCGCCCGGCTAGTTTTTTTTTTTGTATTTTTTAGTAGAGACGGGGTTTCACCGTGTTAGCCAGGATGGTCTCGATCTCCTGACCTCGTGATCCGCCCGTCTCCGCCTCCCAGAGTGCTGGGATTACAGGCTTGAGCCACCGCGCCCGGCCCATTTCCTATAAGTTGTCAGATGTATATGTGTGGTGCTGTTCATGGTATCCCCTTATTATTCTGATGTCTGCAGAGTCTATAGTTATATACTTTGTTTCACACCTGGTATCGGTAGTTTGCGCCTTTTCTCCTTTTTTCTTTGTCGGTCTTGTTAGAGGTTTGTCCATTTTATTGATCTTTTGAAAGAATCAGCTGTTTGTTTCATTGATTTTTCTCTTGTATTTTTCTTGTCAGTTCCATTGATTGATTTCTCCATTATTTCCTGCCTTCTGTTCACTTTTGATTTATTTTGTTCTTTTTCTTGATTTTGAGGTAGGAGCTTAAATTATTAATTTGAAACTTTTTCTCTTTTCTTGAATGTTCATTTAGTGCTTTAATTGCCCTCTCAACGCTGCTTTAGTTGTGTCTCACAAATTTTGATGTGTTGTGTTTTCATTTGTATTTAGTTCATTTTTGTTTTGTTTTAAGAAATAGGGTGTCACTGTTTTGCCGATTGGCCATGAACTCCTGAGCTCAATGGATTCTTTTGCTTCAACCTCCTGGGTAGTTGGCACTACAAGAACACACCACTGTGCCCAGCTTAGACTTTCCCATTGACCTAAGGATTATTTAGAAGTGTATTTTCTACTTTTCAGGTGTTTGGGGACTTTAAATTTGTTGTAGTTTGGTTTATGGCTAATACTGTAGTCTTTTGGAATATGTTACATGGACACTTAAAAATATGTATTCTGCTGCTATTTGGTGGCGTGTTCTAGAACTGTCAAGTCTTTTCGGTTGATGGTGTTTCTGGGTTCTTCTGTCTTGGTGATTTTCTGTATAGTTCTTCTATCAGTTGTTGAGAAGGATGATGAAGTTTTCTTTTTATTTATTTTTTTTTTTTTGAGGCGGAGTCTCACTCTGCCACCCAGGCTGGAGTGCAGTGGCCGGATCTCAGCTCACTGCAAGCTCCGCCTCCCGGGTTCACGCCATTCTCCTGCCTCAGCCTCCCGAGTAGCTGGGACTACAGGCGCCGCCACCTCGCCCGGCTAGTTTTTTGTATTTTTTTTAGTAGAGACAGGTTTCATGGTGTTAGCCAGGATGGTCTCGATCTCCTGACCTCGTGATCCGCCCGTCTCGGCCTCCCAAAGTGCTGGGATTACAGGCTTGAGCCACCGCGCCCGGCCAGATAATGAAGTTTTCAACTGTAATTGTGGGTTTGTCTATTTCTTCTTTCAGTTTTATCAGCTGTTGCACCTCAAATTTTTAGCTTTTTTGTTTAGTGCATATTTAGGATTGCTAAGTTTTCTTGATGAATTGACCCTTTTGGCATTTCATAATGTTCTTCTCTGTCTCTGATAATTTTCTGCTTTTTGTGTATGTGCTGCCAAAGCAAACACTCTGATAATTTTCTTTGTTCCAAAGTTTACTTTGTCAGATGCCCTTTTTATTTTGTATATTATATAGTTGTGTGTATATATCTGTATTTTTTACTACCTATATTGTTATATTTGAAGTGAGTTTCTTACAGACAGCATATAGTTGGGTCATGTTATTTAATTTATTCTGCCTGCCTGTGTTTAAATCATGTACTTGTACATTTACATTTAATGTAATTATTGATACAGTAGGGTTTAAGTCTGTTAAAACAAAGTCTGCCATTTTGTTTTTTGTTTCTTGTCTGTTCACTCTACTTTGTGTTTATTTTCTCTTTTCTGCCTTTCTGTGGGCTAATGGAACATGTTTTTAGAATTTATTTTTTCTTTGTATAGCTTTTTTTAGTCATTACTCTGAGTATTACATTACACGTATACTATAATAAACTACTGGTGTCATCATTATACCAATTCAAGTGTAGAAACTTTTACCTTCCTTTACATTCCTTTATTTCCCTCATTCACATTATAATTGTTTTAAATATTTCCTATACATACAGTGAGAACCACATCAGTGTTGTAATTTTTGCTTTAACTGTCCAAAATAATTTAGAAAACTCCAGAGGAGAAAAAAAGCCTAGTGAATTTGCCCATATTTTTTACTTACTGTACTTCTTCCTCCTTCCTGATAATCTAACAGTCTTCTTTTATGGCTTTTTTCCTATTTAGAGGACTTCTTAGGCCATTTCTTTAGGGTAGGTCTGCTAGTGACAAATACTCTTCATTTTTCTTAACGGAGAATGTCTTGATTTCACCTTCATTACTAAAGGATATTTTTGCTGGTTATAGGATTCCGGGTTGACAGTTATTTTCTTTCAGCATTAGGAACACATTGTGATGCTTTTTTTTTCCTGGTGTCTGGTTTCTGATGAAAAATCTCCCATTATTCAAATTGTTTTCTCTTTGTGTAAGGTGTCATTTTCTCTGGTTGCTTTCAAGATTTTTTTTTTGTCATTTGTTTTCAGAAGTTATCTATGATGTGGCTTGGCAACTATTTGTTTGCATTTGCCCGTTTGCATTTGCAAAGCGTCCTGCTTGGCCTTCCCTGACAATACCCTAGGAGGGGCGTCGCCTTGTTATAGCCTCTGAAGGGTCAAAGTCTAGGTTCCCTGCTCAGCCTTGCTGACATGGATGGGGCTGGGTACCCCTCATTTTTTTCTGTAGTGTTTGGCTACAGTAGAATAGTTATTATCTAAAAGTTTTCTGGTTAGCTGGGCTGCCAGTATTACTTCTCAGGGCAAAATAATGGTAGAGTAATGTGTCAGTCAAATCACAGATGCCACTGATCGCGAGGCACACCAGTATTTTATGTTTCTTACAAAGAGAAAATATGTGAATACACTGATACGTCATCCATAGTAAGATGCATGCTGATTTCAGAGAGGTTAATACATAGTGAGAGTGTGCTTCTTGGAACAGATTAAGTATGGTAGTTATGTGAAAAGGACTTGTGGATGAAGCGCACACAATGATGTATAAATATTCGAACATGTTTTATTTATTTGCTATGCTCATGTTAACAATCACTGATTGGTCAGCTTACAAAAACAAGCATTCCTTTTTGAGAATCTTGACAAGACCCTTTAAACTCAATTTGGTGGATCTCTTATCCTTGCAGAGACAGAGCTGCCTGCTTTGCTATTCAGAAAGGATTACAGGCATCCCGTAGTGACATTAAGTTATTTAAGCATAATGACATGGCTGACCTCGAGCGACTACTAAAAGAACAAGAGATCGAAGATCAAAAGGTATGATTCTTTTGAAGAAAATTATACAGTTCTTTTGTACTTTCTAACCAGCTAAATTATATATGAAGTGGTAATTTGTCATGAAAACTTGCCTGTGGATCACTTTTGGATATTAAGAAGAGTGTTCCTGCTTATTAAATGTACTTCGTATTGGAGAGCCAAGTCTGATTGTAATTGCCTTGTCATTGCCATAATTACATATAGCAAATTGAGGGGAGGTAATCCAAGCAGCTTTCTAAGAGATCAAGAGAGGCTGAAAAACAGCATGCGCTTAGTGAGGCGGGGAGATGTCTACTCATAGCCAGGCGTAATGACACCAAGACTTACTAGCCTTTAATGACATGTACCTAGTGAATTCACAATAGACTTATTCATACCAGAATAAATCATGTATCAATTACATGAGGAAAGAAAGGCAGCAAGCTTATTATATTAATATATGAACAAAGTGAAGCCCTTTCTCCCCACCCCACCTCTATCCTGCTCTGAGCAGCTGCTGCCTGTGGGAAATGACTGCCCCTAACATGGTCTCCTTCCAGCTTGCAGCCCTGGTTTCAGCTCTTTCCTCTCAAGAACCTAACATAACCTCAGGTGATGGTGGTTTGGAAGTAGCTCATTGGTGTTCTGATTAGAGTGAAACAGAGGAAGTGTGTTCAGAGCATCGTTGTTAAAATTATAATTTATTTTCCCCTGATGACATGGGTAAGTAAAGTAGCTCAGGTCTGTGGTTCTGAGCAGGGCACCATGATGTGTGTCTTCATCTCAGACACAGTTTCAGGTGGACTTTGCCAGTGCAACTCATTCATAACTAGAATAAATTATAAAAATGCTCATCACATTTCTTAATTTTGTGTTAATTTTCAATTTTCCAAATATTTGCATTATTCATTTAGGATTCTGTCATCTTTGTTTAGGTGTCAGCCTAAGTGCATCACTTCATGAATATACACATTCTCATGATGAATATGCATGATCTTGCCATTTTATACTAAATCTGCTGTAGGCTAATGTTTCACGTTTACACAATTTAGAAAAATCTATAGGGAAAATCTGAAAACTGAGCCCATTCCACTGGTTAATTTCTTTCTACAAAGTATAAAAAGATGTTTCTTACGATTATGCAGTAATAGAATGCTAGTCTATTCAGTAATAGAACTGCAGTCTGCTGCCATTTGTTTTGCCAAGTTGGTATTATATAAATTTGGAAAACATCAGATTCAGGTTTTGTATGTGCTCTTTTTCTACAAGATCCGTAAGCCATAGAACTTTTTTTTTTTTTAATGAGCAACAACAAGAAATAAAATCAAATATCTTGAAACTTATTTCTACTTTATAATTTTTACTTTTTTACTAATTTATATTTTTCTTGATGAGAGCAAGCTTTCTAAGTAACTTTACATTTTGGTTTTTAGAAATACTCATTTTCAATTTTATTTTCACATAAATAATCTGGTCATTAACACTTTGAATGTTTTCTTTGTCTATTTCCCAAGTGCTGTGGTTCATAGATTGTTTTTAATCCCTTTTCCTACAGGGTCCTTTTTTTTTTTTTTTGAGACGGAGTCTCTCTCTGTCGCCCAGGCTGCAGTGCAGTGGCCGGATCTCAGCTCGCTGCAAGCTCCTCCTGTCCTGCCTCAGCCTCCGGAGCAGCTGGGACTACGGGCGCCCGCCACCTCGCCGGGCTAGTTTTTTGTATTTTTTTAGTAGAGACGGGGTTTCACCGTGTTAGCCAGGATGGTCTCGATCTCCTGACCTCGTGATCCGCCCGTCCCGGCCTCCCAAAGTGCTGGGATTACAGGCGTGAGCCACCGCGCCCGGCCTCCTACAGGATTCTTTTGTGCCATGTTAATTCTTCTTAAAGAATGGTCAGTGGATATGAGCAGTAGTTCATAAAAGGAACACACGTAACTATGAACAAGTGAAAAATAGCCTAGCCTCACTAATAATTAAGGAAATTAGGCTAGGAGTTTTGCCTGTTAAATTAGGGCATGTTTTTAATAGTAGTAGTCAGTGCCAACACAGATGTGTTGAGACAAAGAGTCTGTGACTCGAAAGAGTTTAAATTGGCACTTCTTTTCTAGAAGGTAAATTGCAGATACATTCCAGGATCCAAGTAATTCCATGCCCTTTGACCCATTCCTGTGGTGGTGTCTTTAAAAAATTATCAGAAATGATGTCACATATTGAGGGATATTCATATTGTGATATGAAAAAGCAAATAAGGGAAACAACTAAATCCAACATTAGGGAAATAGTTAATTAGTTTATGGTATATCCATAGGCAGAACATCTCCATTAAAATCATGTAATCCGAGATAATTTAGAAATGCTCACAGTATAATGTTTTTAAAATCAGGTCCTAAAACTGCAGTAAAATCCTGATTCTGAACAAAGTAATTTATATGTTTATGCAAGAAAGACAAAAATTATCACCATGTGGTATGATTAGCTAATTTATTTGTTTTTTGTACTTTTCCATTTCCCAAAATTTGAATATTTTAAATCTAAGAAAATGTTTTCCTTAAAGACAGGCAGGGGTAGCATGCCCTGTGTAGAAATTAGGGTGGCACCTCTTCATCAATCACTTCTAACATATTGCTAGCTCCTCAGCTTTCAGTTGTGAATTGACAGAGTAAAGATGATTGAGCAACATCAGTGATGTATACTTTTTTATTCCTCAACAAACTTTTTTTTTTAGTGCTACTGCTGTGGGTTGTAAAATACTCCTTAAAGCATTGCTCTGATACTTTCTAATACTGATCATTTCTAATTGTCCGTTGGAACAGAAGCTTAGAGGCAAGAAACCTCTGAGTAAGAAGGTTATAGCAAACTCTAGCTGTGGATCTCAGGGTTTTTTGCAGTCCCGCACACCTGAACCAGGTACAGTTTCATACATGTGAGAGATTTATTAGTGACTTGCTCTGAGCGGAGTGTGTGAAGGTGTGTGTTTTTTGAAAAGAAGACCTCGACTGGGTGCAGTGGCTCACACCTGTAACCCCAGCAGTTTGAGAGACCAAGGTTGGTAGATCAAGAGGTCAGGAGTTCAAGACCAGCCTGGCCAACATGGTGAAACCCCATCTCTACTAAAAATACAAAAATTAGCTGGGCGTGGTGGCAGTTGCCTGTAATCCCAGCTACTTGGGAGGCTGAGGCAGAGAATTGCTTGAACCTGGGAGGCGGAGGTTACGGTGAGCCGAGATGGCGCCACTGCACTCCAGCCTGAGTGACAGAGCGAGACTCCGTCTCAAAAAAAAAAAAGAAAAGGAGACCTCTCTACCCCACAGCCTAGGAACATCATTGGACAAGGTCATAGTCAAATTTTACTTGATCCGATAATAGATCAGTGGGGAGTGAGGAAGGAACAGGGTTGCCCCTTGTTTTGGGAGGTGAAGGAAAGCATGGTTTGAGTTTTGTAACTTTTTGTTATGGAAAAATGCCAACATAGAAGAAGGAAACACAGTGGTATAGTGAAGCCCCCCATACCCTTCTCCCAGCTTTGTTACCAGCATTACATCATTCTTGTGCCATCTGTTCCTCACCCCATCTTCATGATGATGATCTTCATTATAGTTGTTCTGGGTAAAATTGACAGACCTTGAATCATATGAATACAGCCATACAATTTTAACCAGTGATTATACCCATGTAACCCAGGAATGTCGGCCCCATTATGATGTAAAACATTCCCATTTCTTTACAAAGTTCCCTTAGGCCCTTTCCCAGTTGGAGGGTTGAAGGGTTTTGTTTGTGTTTTAATATTCTCAGAGTGCCTAATTAGTTTGTGTGTGTGTGAGGTCATCCAGCTAATGCTGTGAGCTGAAAAACGTGTCTGAGAGAAGATAGCACTGTTGTTCGTCTCAAAATAACCCGTCACAAACACTGAGCTTTCAGTTCATTCGGAATATTTTTTTAGGAATACATCTTGGAAGGTGAAAGTGCTGGGGAATATGTAACAGATCTTGTCTTTAGAATTACTGAAATGTCAGATGTCTGCTTTTTCTCTTTTAAAGAATCCTCGCAAGGCTCGTGTAACTCGGCGTTTCATTGTAGTAGAAGGATTGTATATGAATACTGGAACTATTTGTCCTCTTCCAGAATTGGTAAGCAACCATGTTCAGTCATAATTTTAATATTTGGACTATTTGACACAGGTGCCTTTTGTTTATGACCACTTTTAGTGTATAATATCTGCGTTGCTTTGCACATTAGGCCTCATAAGCATAGTTTGCTCAGATCAGGGAAAAAGAACAACACACTGAATGCCAGTGCTGGCCTTCACAGAGTAATCAGGAGTGCTCGGTTGCCCAGGCTGAAGTGCAGTGGTGTGAACCCAGCTCACACTGCAGCCTTACCCTCCTGGGCTCAAGTGATCCTTCCACCTTAGCTTTCTGAGTTAGCTGGGACTGCAGGCACATGCCACCGCACCTGGCTAATTTTTCCCTTTTTTGTGGAGTCGGGGCCTCACTGTGTTGCCTAGGCTGGTCTCAAACTCTTGGACTCAAGCGATCCTCCCGCCTCAGCCTGCCAAAGTGCTGGTATTACAGGTATGAGCCACCACGCCTGGCCAAGACTTAGCTTTTTTTTTTTGAGATGGAGTCTGGCTCTGTCGCCTGGGCTGGAGTGCAGTGGCCGGTTCTCAGCTCACTGCAAGCTCTGCCTCCTGGCTTCCCGCCATTCTCCTGCCTCAGCCTCCTGAGTAGCGGGGACTACAGGAGTCCGCCACCACGCCCGGTTGATTTTTTGTATTTTTTTTTTTTTTTTTTTTTTTTTTTTTTTTTTTTTTTTTTGAGACGGAGTCGGCTCCTGTCGCCCCCAGGCTGGAGTGGGCAGTGGCCAGATCTCAGCTCACTGGCAAGCTCCAGCCCCTCCCAGGTTTACGCCATTCTCCCTGGGCCTCAGCCTCCCGAGTAAGCTGGGACTAACAGGCACCCACGCACCTCGGCCCGGCTAGTTTTTGTAATTTTTTTAGTAGAGACGGGGTTTCACAAACGTGTTAGCCAGGGATGGTCTCGATCTCCTGACTCGACGCGCCGTCTCGGCCTCCCAAAGTGCGTGGGATTACAGGCTTGAGCCACCGCGCCCGGCCTTTTTTGTATTTTTTAGTAGAGACGGGGTTTCACCGTCTTAGCCAGGATGGTCTCGATTTCCTGACCTCATGATCCACCAGCCCCGGCCTCACAAAGTGCTGGGATTACAGGCGTGAGCTACCACGCCCAACCTTTTTTTTTTCTTTTTTTTTTTGAGACAGACTCTTGCCCTGTTGCCAAGCTGGAGGGCAGTGGCACCATCTTGGGTCACTGCAACCTCCGCCTCCCTGGTTCAGGCAGTTCGTTCTCCTGCCTCAGCCTCCTGAGTAGCTAGAACTACAGGTTTGCGCAACCACCCCCACCTAATTTTTGTATTTTTTAGTAGAGACTGCGTTTCACCATATCGGCTAGGATGGTCTTGATCTCTTGACCTCGTGATACGCCCGCCTCGGCCTCCCGAAATGCTGGGATTACATGTGTGAGCCACCGCATTGGCCCTACTTAACTTTTAAGATCCAGCTTTGGCCGGGCGCGGTGGCTCAAGCCTGTAATCCCAGCGCTTTGGGAGGCCGAGACGGGCGGATCACGAGGTCAGAAGATCGAGACCATCCTGGCTAACATGGTGAAACCCCGTCTCTACTAAAAAAAAAAATACAAAAAACTAGCCGGGTGAGGTGGCGGGTGCCTGTAGTCCCAGCTACTCGGGAGGCTGAGGCAGGAGAATGGCGTAAACCTGGGAGGCGGAGCTTGCAGTGAGCTGAGATCCGGCCACTGCACTCCAGTCCGGGCGACAGAGCGAGACTCCGTCTCAAAAAAAAAAAAAAAAAAAAAGATCCAGCTTTATTTAGGTGAAATCAACGTGTAAAATACACCTACTTTAAGTGTAAAATTTGATAAGTTTTGACAGATGTATATACATCTCTATCACCATAACCATCACCACCATAGTCAAGATACAGAACATTTTTATGTAAGAAAATGTTTATCTAGAAAGAATACTTTATCCAGAAAGCTTCCTGATGCCTCTTTGTAGTAAGTACCCATATTGACCCCAGGCAGCCATTAATCTACTTTCTCTTCCTGTAGATTAGTTTTACCTTTTATAGAATTGTGTATGAATGAAAGCATAGCTTGCTTTTTTTGTTTGTTTGTTTGTTTGTTTGAGACGGAGTTTCACTTTTGTTGCCCAGGCTGGAGTACAATGGCACGATCTTGGCTCACTGCAACCTCCGCCTCCTGGGTTCAAGCGATTCTCCTGCCTGAGCCTCCCAAGTAGCTGGGATTACAAGCATGTGCCACCAGGCCTGGCTAATTTTGTATTTTTAGTAGAGACTAGGTTTCTCCATGTTGGAAAGGCTGGTCTTGAACTCCTGACCTCAGGTGATCCACCCTCCTTGGCCTCCCAAAGTCCCGGGATTACAGGCGTGAGCCACCGCGCCTGGCCAGAACTTAGCGTTTTGGTAGTGAAAGCAACATAAGTGTTTTTAGAAACCATGACCATTGAAATTTCCTTTATTGAGGTGAAATTCACATAACACAAAGTTAACCAATTTAAATTGTACAGGACAGTGACATTTATTACATTTACCATGTGTGCAATCATCAACTCTAGGTCAAAAACCTTTTCATGACTCACAAAGAAGACCTCAGACCCATTAAACAGTCACTCCCCATTCTCCCCATTTTCTTCTCCCTCTAGCTCCCAGCAACCACCAATCTGCTTTCTGTCTCTATGGATTTACCTTTTCTGGCTATTTCTTATAAATGGTATCATATAATATATGACCTTTTCTTTCTGGCTTCATTCACTTAATGTTTTTAAAGTTCATTAACATTGTCAAACGTGTTTTTCTGCATTTATTGGGATGATCATGTGGGGTTTTTTCCCCTACATTCTACTAATGTGTATGTAATACATATTTTATTTTTCCATGTTGAACCACCCTTGCATTTGGCCATTGAGATTTTAATCTAGGAGTCTATTAATTGAATAAGGATTCAAAATAAGATTTCATATGTTATTTTTTAATTTTTTCACTATTTCTGAAGAAATTTAAATATATTTTAAGTGTCAGTAGAAGAGATGTATTTGTTTTCTTCTTTCTGTTTTTGTAAGAGTGTCAACGGTTGATGGAATAATGTGAGGGAGGTAGTGAACCAGAAGGTACTAGGACATATATTATAGGACTACAGTAATGAAGCAGTACTGATGGACAGATACACAGCCAGAGCAGTGAAACTAAAGATGAAGTGTAGGAACAGCTCAAGTGTAGGTAAGCACTGAAGCTGGGCATGGTGTTTCACACCTTTAATCCCAACACACTGGGTGGCTGAGGTGGCAGAATCACTGGAACCCAGGAGGTCAAGGCTGCAGTGAGCCATGACCCTGCCACTGCACTCCAGCCTGGGTGGCAGAGCAAGACTCTGTCTCAAAAAAAAAAAAAAAAAAAAAAATCAGTATTGTGCTGTCTGTTGTTAAGTTGAATCATTTTAGACCATCTAAAGTACAATTGATTCTCATCATTCACTCTACTTAATATTCTGTAAAGTTGCCATGAACACTGGAATAAGAAAGACTGAACTATTGCTGCTTGGGCAAATAATAGGGTTAGGTTCCTCTGAGCCTCTGGTTACAACATTTTCATCAACCAGTTGACACAAAACTTGCTTTATGTGTGTTTTTGTTCAAAGGTGTCTTATTTAAAGTCTGTTGATTAATTACACTACAACTCATGCCTGAACAAAGCTTCTCTAACACACAAATTTTCTCCATGAGGGACATCACAGCCTTCGTGCACTAGGAGTAGTAGATGGCACTTTAGCATGACACTTGGGGGCCACTCTAAATAGCAAAATCACCAACAAAAAACACAGAAGTCCAAAAAAAGTGGCAATAAATAGACCTTCCATAGGGTAGTTATTCACAGGCTCAGAGCTGAAGCAGTTGCCCGTTCACCCTCACCTGGGGAAACACATGTCAGGTAATTCAAATTCTTCACTGCTCTGCACATGCACATGTCTGTGATGATAGGAAAAAAGTGTCGATTTGGAGGTTGCAAATACATTTTTTAATAAGTAGATGAATTTGCACATATAGAATTCACAAGTATTGAGGGTCAGCTGTACATGCTTTTTAATCTTATTTTTTTTCTTTATAATATGTTCTATATGATGCTAATCATTAGTGTCTTAACCTTTATATAACACTTAGGTTAAGTTAAAATACAAATACAAAGCAAGAATCTTCCTGGAGGAAAGCCTTTCATTTGGAGTCCTAGGAGAGCATGGCCGAGGAGTCACTGAACACTATGGAATCAATGTAAGTTCCCCTTTTTAAGAATGTTTCCCGTCTTATAGGAGACGTGTAGTTCCATTCTGCTAGGCATATATTATTATAGGCACAAGACAGCACTCCTTATCCGTTTGAAGGGTCACGAAACTTTGGTGTCTGTCACCTCAGTGAGCCCAGGATGGGTCTAGTCAGCCAGAAGAGGGAACCCCATCTTCCTTCTGAACTTACTAACCCAGAATGGGTAGTCATGGTTTGTGCTGTGTTTGCAAAGTTGCATTTGAATTGGCTTTTAATGTCTCTTCTCTAGAAATGGTTAAATGTTGCCTTCCAATTATTTCTTAAAATCACCAAGAATTTCCTGAGTAGTCTTTTCAGAAGTATTCATGACAGCAGAGAAACGGTATTTAAAAATCTATGTTCTATATAATATGTTTGTGAGAGGTAGATATAGTTATGCGTGTGTGTGTATGTGTGTGTGTCAGAAACAGCACTGGCATGTTCAGCAAAACCTCTTAAAGTCCCAAACAGTGAGGTGTCATGTTTCCTTTTCTGAGGGAAATGGACCCAGACTGCCCACAATGCCTAGTGGGTTTTGCTCCTGGAGCCTCAGGGGCAGAGGAAGTCAGCCAGTCTTCAACAGCTGTATTACCAACCACCAAGTGAAGAGTTACAGAAAGCTTTTTCTCCAAAACATGCGCATAAGAGCTGTGCAACTTATGTTACAGAGTTGAAATATAAAACACAAATTGCCTTAGATTATCTACATCCCACTACCATGTAGTCCCAGAAAAAAATGTAGAGCAGAGTGAATATCCTGACAGGCTGGATGTAAGCACCTCCTCTAAGGCAGACTGACATTCAGCAGTTACATGCACCGAGGAGATAAATGGAATAAATGGAAGTGTAATTCAAGCAAATTTAGCAGTACACTACAGCCTTTTTTAAGGCATGAAAATTTTTATGAAGGAAAAAACTTGAACTTCACTGTTGTAGTTTTCTGAATGCTTCCAGCAGTTGTCACTGAGGAAATACTCACAAGTGCCTGAGAGTAGAGAGCGGAATGTGTGGGCTTTATTTGGATCCTGATTCAAACAAATGCTGTTAAAAGAAAATTTGATGAGACAGTCAGAGATAATTTGAACACTGAATATTTGAATATATTTAACATCAAATTTACGTTTAACATTTAAAACTTGTTAACGTCTTAAGTATGATAGTAGTTTTGTGATTATGCTTTTGAAAGAGTTGTTATCTTTCAGAAATACACAGTGAAATGTTTATGGATGAAAACCCCATGAAGTCTGGGCTTCACTACAAAGAAGTGATGATGGTGGTAGGGGATATAGATGAAGCAGGGTTGTCCTTGAGTTTATAATGATTGAATCTGGGTGATGGGGATTCTTTGTTCTGTTCTACTTTGTTCAGGCTTGAAGTTTTTCATAATGAAAGGTTTAAAATGTTTTTTAAAAGAGCAGGAGTGCAGAGTTTTTCTGTTGGATCTATGAAACACTGAGGAAAACACTAGCTGTGTTCCGACAGTCCATTAACGTGTCCATCATAAGTAATGATGAATGCCTGCTGTGTGCCCGGAATGGAACTTGGTGCTGAGGGCTGGAGCCAAAGATGAGCACCAAAGGAGTTCTGAGTGGTCAGAAAGATGTAGGACTCAAAGCCCAGTAGGTCATTAGAGCACATTAGGTTCTTCTGCTGTCTAGTCGGTCAAAGATTCCATCGCCATGACGTTTGGATAAATTGATTTATGAAATGCTGAAAGGCATGTTGAATACAAGAATAAAGTGCTCAAAACTTCAATAGACTTATTTTTATTTATCTCAGGTGCATCCCATGGGGAAGGCCAGCTAGACACTGTTTTAGCAAGGAAATAGTCTTGTTTTGTACCTGTGACTACTTTTGATTTTGAACAGCTTTGGGTTTTTATCTTCTTATAATTTATTTGTCTTTTCTATGAGTTAATTTGTCATGTATAATGGTAAAAATATATAAAATGAGAGTTTCAGAGATGGGCCATGAAACTACAGTTCATTCAGCGATAGATGTTGTATGGTTTATTTTTTATTTTCATGTAGATAGGTAGTTTGAATCCAGATGTTAACAGACAGTTTGATGCTGTTAAATTTTATCTCTAGGCCTGAAGTTGGCCTTTTTTTCTTTAAACTGTGGAATAACTATCACTCTTTTTCTGGCAGATTGATGATATTGATCTTATCAGTGCCAACATGGAGAATGCACTTGCTTCTATTGGAGGTTTCTGCTGTGGCAGGTCTTTTGTAATTGACCATCAGGTGGGTTCTTTTTTAAAAAAGGAGCTAAAACTGAAACTAATTTCTCCATTGGTCACCTCAAAATATAACTTTGAAATACAAAATTTACTTAGTTTATCACACAATTTTTATTTAAATGTCAATTTTTAAAGAATCATTCAAAATACTTTCTATTTAGAAATGATTTCTCATTTAACAAAAAATCTTGTTTCTGTTACACATATCATGTTTATTTATGGCTGGATCTTATGTCACCATATGTACACCACATGTACACGCTGTTCAGTAGTTGTTTTAGAGAACCAATGCCTTAAAAATGTTTACCTAGAAAGGGCAGAGAATGTATATATGTGTCTTCAACTGGTTTGTTTCTTCTCAGCGACTTTCCGGCCAGGGATACTGCTTTTCAGCTTCGTTACCTCCCCTGTTAGCTGCTGCAGCAATTGAGGCCCTCAACATCATGGAAGAGAATCCAGGTATAACCCTTGAAAAACCCGAGAAATCAAAGAGATGTCGGGTTACATTAGTTGTGTTATGGATTTATTTACTGGAGAAATTATTTGCCAGACAAAACTGGTTTGCAATGACACGATCTGGCCTTCGTAGGAAGAGTGGCAGTGAAGAAGCTGTTCCTGCCCCAGGGAGTTGGGGTCAGAGCTTTTCTCCTGTGCTTAGAGCCAGAGCCAAAGCCGAAGCAAGGCTGGCTTGGATAGTGGGTGGAGATACTGGGGGGAGGAGGGGCTCTCAGCCAGTTCTGGGCCTCAACGTTCCATTGGTGTAAATAAGCCAGTCCTTATTTGGTTAATAGTTTTCTGAGAAATCAGCTGAAGCATGCTCCTCTTTTATCTGTATAATTTTATAAATATTGTGAGTTTTCGCCTTTAGCCTTTGAATCATCAGTTGGTACCGAAGCCAAGCCCGGTTTACCAGCAAAGAACTTACTCAGTGGGAAAAATAAAAAGTCTAAGAATTTGAAATGTGGCCTTTGGCTGTGACAGGGCCACCTCTGCAAAGCTTAAAACAGAAAGGGAGCTGCAGGCCCTACCCGGTACAGTATTTCTGAATCTTCATCACTGATACTGATTCAGAGAACCAGAAAAGGTGTGTCTCTGTGCTCATTCATATGCTTGCTTCTCAGGTGGCCTGGCACTCCTAACTTCTCAACAGATACTTTAGTTGTGGGATTTTCCTTGAATAAAAAAGGAAAATATCAAGAAAAGATTGTAAAAATTACTGTGCTACAGTTGAGTTTTCACCAGATGGTTGAGGATAAAGAAATAAGCAGTAAATCTGTGCCCTTTGATTCTTAGCCAGACCATCTCGAGGATCTTGATGAGAGCAAGAGGCATTGATTGCTTTTGAAAGCATCCTTCCGGGTTTGGTGAAAGTGGGGCAGTGAGGTGAAAAGGGGCCTGGTAGCATGCACCAGAGACAAAGCCCGGCCTTCAGGGGAGTATGGGTTCCTGGCTCTGTTCATATATAGAAGGATTTGCAGCATTTTAAATTGATGAACTTGATCTGGGTCTTCAAAAATATTTTTAGGTTAGGACTATCATACGTTCCAAGTAGACTCTCAAACGTATTTTTTTCATCTAGGTATTTTTGCAGTGTTGAAGGAAAAGTGCAGACAAATTCATAAAGCTCTACAAGGGTGAGTTTTATATATTTTCAACCAACATAAAGTTTATCTGCACCACACTTAAACAACTAATGAAAAGTTTTAATTTTATAGGCTTGGGTCAGTTTGACCAAATTGCAACTAAGAAACCAAAAACTTAGTTCACTCACGTTGGTTTATTTGTGTAAAACCAGATCATCTGTTTTAAAGAATCATGACTTTGTTTTTCTGAAAATTGAACAAACTCATTAATAAAATATTACAGCAGTACAGAAGATAGAAAGATGAAAATAACAACCCAACCGTCTTACCACTGGAAATAACCAGGGTAAACATTGAAGCATCTCTCCATGTCCGCACACATACAGGGATGCCATTATATATTACGTAATTAGATGACTGGGTTCATACCATCTGTGTTACTTTTTAGTAAATTACTAAGTTTTAACACAAAAATAAATGAAATTTTATGAGTTTTTTTTTTTCTTTCTTTTTTTAAACTACACGAGTCACTCTTTAAGATTCCTCTGTAGTTAAAAAAAAAGATCGAGATTGGTGCTATCTCCAGGCACATTCCTGGTCTTATAGAAAGTGATTTTATATTGCCCAAGGTATTTGTTTTTGCCTTTCCTAAGGTGAAACATGCTTTCTTGGTCATGAAAGTCATCTCTCTGTTCCAGATACGGAAACTGGAGACTTTAACTAAAAGAAAAGGACAATTGATAAATGAGTACATCACAGCTGTTCCAGATAAAGAAGGGGCGGAGACAGTTAAAGTTCTGGGTGTGTCTGTGTGATAGTAACGGCAGTTCTTGCATGATTTATGGTAGGGAGATGTATTTGTATTGGTTCCAGTTCCATTGGTTTGTGAAATATTAATATGCCGACACAGCCTAGCGTATTGGAGTCACTGGAAATTGATCAGCGCCAGCCTCACGTACCCTTCACTCTATGGTGTAACCTCTCTTAGTTTCTAAGTCCAATCCTCCACCTTCCCCAGCTCTGTCACACTTTTTCTTTCCAAAATTCCTAACCCTCTGTCTTCACTCCCCTCACTTTCAGCTAACAACCTGGCCTTATGCTGTCACTTGGGACTCTGTCATATTTCCTGACAAATCTACACACCTGTGGGTATCTGAACCAGTCTTCCCTCCTGTAGACCAATAAATGTTGCTCCAACAACCACAGGCCCTTTTATAAGGACTGAGTGCCTTTGCTTGTCCCTGCTACTTTGTCATCAGCCTGTTCCCTTTTTTGCATCATTTGATTAGCAATCACGTCCACTTTAAATTCCTCTTGCCTGTCACCCGACATTTCCCTCTGCAACTTCCCATGCCTTTGCTCCTCTCAGTAGCTATCATCTGCATGTCTTCATTACACTGGCAGCTCTGAGACCTGGCTTCTGCTACTGCCCTTCACCTGGACTGTTTTTGTGGAGGTCTCCACTGACTACTGAATCCAGTGGACTGTCTTCAGAGCTCATCTTGATGTCCCCATAGTTTTCAGCACAGGTGACCACTCTTTCCTTCTTTGGACTCTGCTACACTGCACGCCTGGATTTCCTCTTACGTCTTTGAATGGCTCCACCTCGGTCTCTGAAGGCTTTTTTTCAACACCTTGTTCTTCGAGGCTTTGTTTGTGGTTCTCTGTTCTTCTCATTACCTTCTTCCACACCTGGAGCTCCACATCATTTCATGACACCTGTATGTAGACAGCTCCCAGCTTCATATCTCCACCCTGGACCACTGCAGCTCCAGGTCTCACACCCAGTTGCCTACTCAGTATCCACAGTTGGAAGACTCCACGGCACCTCATAGCAAACACGCATTCAAAAGGGTCGCAGGAGCAAACCGTGCTGGTATCTAGATGGTTACAGAGAAGAGTGAAAAAACAGCAAAGAGGTCAAAGTTACAGGAGGGAAGGAGTAGGGAATCTAGTGGAAGATGAGGTCTGGGTCCTGGGCCATCCACACACAGGGACTTGTGAGCCCTGATGAGAGCTTTGACACACAGAGAAAGTCCTGGCATGGTTTTGAGCAAAAAAGTGACACACCCTGTTGGATACCCTAGCAAAATTACTTTTGCATGATGTGAAAAAATACATTGAACAGCAATAAGAACAGAATTAGGGAGACCAGTTAGGAGATTGACGCAGGTGAAAGGTGACGGTGACTCTGACCATGGTGGGATCCGTGACGTGAGAAGTCTGGGTATCTTCTGAAGGGAGAGCACACTGGATCTAGCGGAAGTTCATATGCAGGGTGAGTGAGAAAGAGAAGACTCCAGGTGGAGCTTAGGGGGTTTGGTCAAAGTAAGTAGGTAGAGTTGCTAGTGAGTGAGAGGGATAGAACTGTGGAGAAACACTTACTGGGGAAAGTCAGCAGTGGTTATGTTAAGCCCGAAGTGCCCGTCAGACATGGAGTGCAGAGCAGCAGCTGGATGTGCAAGTCTGAAGTATAAGGAAGAGTACTGAGCTAGAGATAAATTTTTGAGTCTTGGGGTATAGATATTATTTGAAGCATTTCAATGTGAAGAGGTCAGAAACTTAGCCAAGACTAGTCCGAGAAAGAGTGACCAGTGAGGAAGAGGCAGGCTAGAAGAGCCTAGAGTCCTGGAAGCCAGGGAAGAAATTGCTTATGTAGGAGGTCAGCCTGTGTCATGCCACTGCTTACAGGCCAGACCAGATAACAGAACACCGATCCTTTGACTTCATCATGTAAAGATATTATGACATGGTGAGCAGTTTCAGGGGAGTGTGGGGTAAAACGCCTGCTTGAAGGAGGTTCCAGACAGTTGGACACAGCTTAGATGACTGTTTTGAGGAGCTTTTCTCTAAAGAGGTGCTGAGAAACAAGATGGTGGCTAGAGAAAGAAATTGGTCAAGAGAAGAATATTTCAGTTTAAGATTACTGAGGTCAATTTCTGAATAACGTCTAGCTAAGTGTAAAACATCCTTTCTCCTACTGGTTGGAGCAGTACTGTCTCTATCGTATACCAGGTTCCCGTTTGTACTTAGATCTGTTTTTGAACTGTCTCTTCCATTCCATTGGTATATTTGCTCATTGCTCAGACTGTTTTTATTTTATCTGTTTTTGTCGCTGTTTTGGAATACAGGTTTATCACTAGTGTCTGTTTTTATTACTGTTTTGGAATAGAGGTTCCTCCAAAGTTATTGCTAGAATCTTGATTGGAATTGCATTAAATTTTCTGATGAATGTGGAGGGAATTGTCATCATGAACAAGAGCTCTTTAGTTAAATCTCCCTTTGTGTGTTTTAATGGAATTTCTATAAAGCCCTTGTACCTTCATGGAACCTTTAAAGGAGATTTTCAGGCATCCTATAGATTTTGTTGCTGTTGTGAATGGAGTTGTCTTTTCTCTTATATTTTCTACTTTATTGTTGATTCATAAGAATATTACTGTTTTCTCTAAACTGACCTTATATCCAGGAGTCTTTCTAAACTCTTATTATTTCCAGTAGTTGTTTCATTCTGTTATGATGATGTACATAGAAGTCCTGTTATCTGCAATAATGGTGTTCTCTCTTTGCTTCCTTATGCTTTTACATCTTAGTTCATTTTGTTATTTTATTGCTTTGGTCTGGGTCTCTAATCTGTATTGAACAGTGGCAATAATAGCAAACATTCTTTTCTTATTCCCAGTATAGAAGCACTTCTTCATTAAATATAATACATCATGCTATGGGTTTTTGGTGAGTAGCCTTTATCAAATTACTCCTAGTTTTATTTTCTTTTGTGTTTTTTTTAAGAGACGGGATTGCTCTGTGTTGCCCAGGCTAGAGTGCAGTGGTTATTCACAGATATAGTCAACACACTACAGCCTCAAACTCCTGGACTCAAGCAATCCTCCTGCCTTCACCTCCCGACTAGTTGGGACTACAGGCATGTACCACTGCACCTGGCTAAATTATTCCTAAATGTGAAGACCTTTTGTTAAAATCATAAATAAATGTTGAACTTTATCCTTTTTTTTTTTTTTTTTAAACCTCTATTAAGGTAAATCATAAATTTGTCTTATGGCTAAATTACATTGAAATATTTTCTGATGTTAAACCATCCTTGCATTCTTGAGAAAACCCTTCATTATAACATGTTTTTCTCCACTGTTAGATTTATTTAGCTAATATTTTAATTTGACTTTTTATATCTATGTTTATAATTTAAATGGATCTATAACCTTATACCAATTTTATGTAACATAGGAGTCAGTGTTAGGGTAGCTTCAGTAGATGATTTGGCTATTTTCCACTCTTTCTATCTACTTCATGGCTCCACTGAGTAAAACACGGCTTGATTGTTTCTTCAAAAGTTGAGAGTAGGTCTCCCACTTTAAGGCCGTGTAGGCTTGGAGCCTTTGGTTTGGGGATAGTTGTTGATTATCTCTCATATATCCATATTTTTTAACTTTTTATTTGTATAAGTTTGGTTTTGTGTGTTTTCATCATAGTGTTTTCTTCCGTCTCATTGCATTGTGTTCTTTCTCCAACTTCTTGCCTCATTGCATTGTGTCTCATTGCATTGTGTTCATTGTGCATTGTGTTCATTGTGTCTCATTGCATTGTGTTCTTTCTCCAACTTCTTGCATTTAGCTTTTGGTTTTATTTCTTATTTTCCAATAAATATATTAAAGATAAATATTTTCAGAGGCAGTATCTTCAATGTTTAGTTCTGAGTAATTTTTTTGTTCAATTTTTCTCTCGTTTTTCACTTCTCTCATCTCTGAGGTTGAGTTTGGAAAAGGAAGTTAACATCCTATGCTGGTTTGCCTCTGTTTTCATTGTAATTGTAGTTATTGTAATTGTAGTTATTGGTATCTGGTTCTCCCTATAGACTGTAAGCACACAGTGTAGACTGTGGCTGCCTTAGTGATTGCTCTGTCCCTGGGAGCTAGCCCAGTGCTCGTTTATCCATTGGGATAAGATGATACGTCCGGCAAAGTCTTTAGTTAAAAAGTAACGTAATAGACTCTGAAACACGGCTTCTCTGAACTCAAGCTACAACTGTGTCCATTTGGTTTTAATTAAACTCATCTGACATTCAGCATCTAGGCAACCAGAGATAGGGCATTTTGTTTAATTCCTTCTCTCACCAGCATGTGAGGTGAGACCATTTGATCAAAAAGCACAAGTTAGATTTGGACCTTAGGTGCCTTGTGTTTCTTTTTTTTTTTTTCCTTTGGAGAGGGAGTCTTGCTCTGTTGCCCAGGCTGGAGCACGGTGGCACGATCTCAGCTCACTGCAACCTCCACCTCCCGGGTTCAAGCGATTCTCCTGTCTCAGCCTCCTGAGTAGCTGGGATTACAGGCACTTGCCACCATGCCTGGCTAATTTTTGTATTTTTAGTAGAGACGGGGTTTCACCATGTTGGTCAGACTGGTCTCGAACTCCTGACCTCATGTTCCCCCCCGCCTTGGCCTCCCAAAGTGCTGGGATTATAGGTACAAGCCATCGTGCCTGGCCGCTTGGTATTTCCTGAGGAAAATTGAGGCCATTTGATTCATATGGAATGCTATTTAGAAAGCAATTTTTTTTTTTTTTTTGAGACAGAGTCTTGCTCTTGTTGCCTAGGCTGGAGTGCAGTGGCACGATCTTGGCTCACTGTAACCTCTGCCTCCAGGGTTCAAGCAATTCCCCTGCCTCAGCCTCCTGAGTAGTTGGGATTACAGGTGCCCACCACCACACCCGGCTAATCTTTGTATTTTTAGTAGAGACAGGGTTTTACCATGTTGGCCAGGCTGGTCTCGAACTCCTGACCTCTGGTGATCCACCTGCCTCAGCCTCCCAAAGGGCTGAGATTACAGTCATGAGCCACCACACCTGGCTGAAAGCAATTTTTTAATACTCTGAGAATATATGACCTTAAAAAAAAAAGAGAGAGACTTGATGTATGTGTTTAACATGGTTAGAATTTACACAGGAAATGGATTTTGAAAGTGTATTGCTTAGTTTCTACATTAGTAAAGAACTAACCTAGGAGGTTCCCTCACATTCCACATCCTCAAGATTCCATGATTCGGACCTGTAGGCTGCTTTATTGAGAGATCTAGCATGATGTATTATATTTAAAGAAAGGAGATGCTAATTAATAATGTTACAGGGGTGATTGGAAGGCCAGGTCAGATGAGTCTCCAGAATTCACATTATTGTAACATGCAGTAGTCATTCCGTAAAGGCTTGTCGAGTCCTGATCTGGGAAGATTCAGTTGTGCTACCTAGTGCTTTTTGTTATTTCATTCTGAGGGAAAAACAAATCATTTTAGGTGAAACAAACTAAATGAAAGGAATCTAAAATGTTTAGCCCAGTTTCAAACAGACGTAGACCACATTTGTGTCCTGGGAGGTAGGCCAAAACTCAAGTAATATTTGTTATCATAGGATAAAATAGACTTCAAATGAATCTGATTGGATATTAATAATATGGCTTAGCATCTCCTGACAGCTATAGTACAAATACAGGATTCAATTTAATTTAATTTAAAATGCAGGATTTGGCCCCTAAAGATCTGTCTTTGAGAAGCTACAAATTTTGTGCTGTTAATCCTAAGTAAAAGAAAATAATTTTAATCCAAGTAAAATCTAAAACATAACATGCAAATAAGGACATTTTCTATCTAAACATATTGCTGTTAGTCAAAATATAATGTATGTTTGGTTTTGTTGGTTTTTTTTTTTTTTTTTGAGACAGGGTTTACTCTGTCACCCAAGCTGGAATATAGCAGCACAATCTCAGCTCGCTGCAACCTTGACCTCCTGAGTTCAAGCGATCCTCCCACCTGAGCTTCCCAAGTAGCTGGGACTACAGGTGCAAGCCACCACACCTGGCCAATTGCTGTATTTTTGTTTTTGTTTTGTTTGTAGACATGGGGCATAATGTTGTTAATGTTAGAAATCATGCCTGTAATTAATGAGAAACAAAATAAAAACTAAAGACATAGATAATAAGCAAGGAAGCATAACATAAACTGTAGTGAGTAGCTTGTGAAGGATCCAGACAGGATGAAACATAGCAAATGATGGAGCTGAGCCTTCCCTAAAGTGGGTGATGAAGAAGGCCCCAGCAGCAGGCAGTGCTGGAGCTGGGCCCCAGCATGTGCAGCCAGCACAGGGAAGAACAAACATCAGGGGCGAGGGAGCACATGGCAAGGGAATGACAGATCAAGCTGGGGCCCAGAGGGCCTATGAGGAGGGGCGCCCAGGCCGGTAGTACGGTGCACAGACTCCCTGGTGGGAGGCTGGGGCCATGAGACCCGGTCCTGTGCTCGAGAAGCCACATCACAGGCAAACTTTTTTAGATGAGGAAGCAATGCCCAGGGTGCCTCGTTTTGCTTTCTTTGTTGGAATTGGAATAATCCTTCCCGTCAGTCGCAAGCTTCTGTACGTTCACTGTGCCTTGACATTGTGGACTTCTAACATTATTTCTCCGTGGGTGATCTTTGAGCCTGGAAGGAACTTACGGCTGTGTGTGTGTTTCCCTTCTTCAGGATTTCTGGATTAAAAGTGGTGGGGGAGTCCCTTTCTCCAGCCTTTCACCTGCAACTGGAAGAGAGCACTGGGTCTCGCGAGCAAGATGTCAGACTGCTTCAGGAAATTGTAGATCAAGTAAGTATCCATTTACTTGAGGAAATCCCCCCACACCACTTCTGCCCTTACCCCAAGCAATTTTTTAATGTTATTTTTTAAGAAAAGTCTCTTTGCCCTGAGAGAGAAGAGAGTAGAAAGGAAGATGCTGGTGACTCTGGACATGGGATCTTAATCCTCCACGTCCTTCCTAGCTTCTGGCCATGGTAACGGGCAGCAGGCCCTCCCGTTGGGTCAATATGTAGCTCCCTCCAAAGTTATTCTATTTTGTACCACATTGCATTTAAATATACTTGGCCTCTCCTCTGAAAAATTAGCCTTGCAGAAAACTCTCTTGCTCACCGTTTTACAAAGCCAGGCTTTCCTATGTGTAGTTGGGGGAGGCATTGTGTGTGGGCATCGCACACATTCCTAGACAGCTGGCTGTCCCCACAGCACAGCTCAGGGACAGTCCACTCGCAGTCACCCTGAAGTCAGGATGCTCTTGTATCTTCCAAAAGTTATTTTACTACTAATTGTCTAAGAAACACATCACCAGGGAAACCGCTTGCCCGTTTTCATCTGGCAGCACTGCCCCTCCAGAGTGCTTCCTGCATGCGGGTTTACAGTGGTGCAGGGACAACAGAAGTTTCTTAAAAAGGGGGAGGAAGAGCAGCGGAGTAACCTGGGCAGGAAGGACTCAGGAGGGTCAGTGGAATGCCACCCACCCTGCTCCCCTCTTCCAAGTCCTGGGATGCTGGACATCTGCTTTCAGAAGAATCTGGACTTTTATGTGGGCTGCTGCTGCTGCTGCTTTTAGAAAAATCTGACATATACCTAGTATGTATTTGAGAATGCACATGGGCATGATTCTGCTTCCTTGTCCAGAGGCTGTAGCTATGAGCAATGCTACTAGGTTTCTGGGGTCATAATGGCAGCTACCACCTATCATGTGCCTTTTCAAGGCCAGGCCCTGTCCTAAGCCTCATCTGCCTATACAGCCTCTCAGGCAGGCTCTTCTAGGCCACATGGCTGTGCAGTATACAGACTGGGTGTGCAGGCAGCCTGTGCTGCCTACCTGGCTTCAGCTGTCCTAGGTCCTAAATGTTTGAGCCACATAATCTGGAATAACAGATTTGTGGAGAACTTCATAAAATGTGTGGCCTTCTAGAGTCAATTACATTAAAAAAAAAAAAAAACAAGCCCCAGGATCTGAGCTTCCTAAAGAAACATGTCAGATTATGAATAATCAGGCTGGAGCTGCTTATCTTGTGAGGTGAGGAAATGCAGCTGATGTCCCCTCAGGAATAACTCTGTGGACATGAAGACTCTCAACAGGGAAAAACATCCCACTGCCTGCTTTACTACCTCATTGTTTGTATTGTAACGTTCCTTAAATACATACAAACACAAAACTAAGTGTGACATCTTTGTGATTAGAGTTCTCATACAAATGGAAAACTAAAACAAATTTATAAATTAAATACATACTAAATAGACAAGCCAGTAAAATTCCCATTCATTTCGTTACCTTCATGAGGCAGGTGAATTTGTTGTTTTCAGTAGACTTGCCCCAACGGGACAGCTGAGAGCCGTGTTTGCAGAGCAGGCTCATGAGCTGCACACGCTGGTGATGGGTCTGAGTGATCGCTCCACCGTTCTCACTGAGTCTCTTCTCGAACTGCATCGGGACAGTTGTCCACACTTGCTTCACGTTGAGGGACAGTCGCCTCCTTCAGATGCCAGTGTATTCATTGCATAGTAAATCCACCTGTGTTCTCTTTTCATTAGATAGCAACAGCTAAAGTCTTACTACTGCTTTGTACCAAAGAGAGACGCAGAGGAGGACGTGTGAATGAAGCAACTCGGTATTAAAATACTGTGCTTACAAGGATTAGCCACGTAACGAAAGAGGAAATGAAAAGTCTGTGGACAGCTCACAGATCTCAAACTCCTGTCTGTGGGCCTGGTTTGATCCTGGCTCTCTTAAGGAAATCCTCTTGAGAGTTGAGTGAGAAGAGAGCAGTCTGGGGTAGGGAACAGAATACTATCTAGAAACTTCATTTATATATATATATCTTCCCACTTCTGTGTATCATCACAGCTTCCATTTTTAAAATCTTCCGAGTCTTTTGTCCCACTCCCCTCATCTTCTTTTCAATATTTGAAGGAGAGAAAAAAACCATGCTGCCTTAACTCTTATTTAAGTTTTGTAGATCTGAGAGGCTTTGCCAAGTTTATTTTGAGTTGCTCAACAGGACACTGTTTTTATAAACTGAGCTGTTGTTTATAATGTCTCTTAACCAGCCAGGGCTAGAAACAGAGCCAGTCCAGATGTTTGCAGGAGTTCACTTTTCCAAGTACACTTCCAGAGCCTAGAGTCAGCGGGAGGCTGCTGTCATTGCTTGGTATGGTTTTTCCATCCCTTCCTCGCAGCCTGTGACGTGACCCCTCTTCAGGCAGATACCTTTACTGCCAGACACGTGGAATAATTGTTCTTTCCTTTACACTGGCCTTTGCTCTGTTGCTACTTTTTTTTAATATAACGCACATACCACATACCATAAAATTCACCCTATTGAAGTATATCGTTAAGTGGCTTTTAGTATCATACGTGCAGTAGGTTGTGCAACCATTACTGTCTCATTCCAAAACATTTTCATCACTCCAGAAAGAAAGCACTGTAGCCTATTACCTTGCTCTGGTGTGTATGCTTTCTTTATTTTAGTAGAGATTGTTTTCATTTTTTCTTAATGTTGACAGATGGTTAATATGTAGGAATGCTGTAAAAAACTTTGTTAACGCGAGACTCTGCAGTGCCCGCGCCGTGCCCAGATGCCACATGTGGGCGTCGTTTTTGCTAATACCTGAAGTGCAATGGTTTTTCTCTGACACAGTCCTACTGGTGGTGGTGGTGGTCTTAAGTCCAGCCTGCAGGACTTTGCTCGCACCATTTCCTCACATTCTAACTCTGCTTTGTCTAAATGGTAGCCATTAGCTATCTGTGGCTGTTTAAATTTAAACTAAGTGGAAATAAAAGGTACAACTGTGACCTCTCAGTAGCACCAGCCACATCTCCCTGTGCCCAGCAGGCACACGGGGCTCATGGCGACTGCTGGGCACTACAGAACAGAGGCATTTGTCATGGCAGAAAGTTCTGTGGACATTGCTGCCAAGGTGGTGGTGTAGTATCTTGGTGATATCTTCTAGCAATTAGAATTGGAAAAGGGAGTTAAAGCTATCAGTGCAGGATTTCAGCGTTCGCCCAGTTTAATGACCGCCGTGTCTGAAGTCCAGGTTGCCGATGTGTTCTTTTTCCTCCTGCAGTGCATGAACAGAAGTATCGCATTAACTCAGGCACGCTACTTGGAGAAGGAAGAGAAGTGTCTCCCTCCTCCCAGGTCGGTGACATTCAAATATGACCTTATTTTTTCCCCTGCTCTGAGCTCTATGAAATACCTTATCTTTTGAAACATTTTGAAAGACTATCATAGGCTAAGGAAGAGTATCTGTCATAATATATAGTACATTACCTGTTTTCTGCTCTTAAACTAGAAGTGTTTTAAATTTTAATTGAGAAGCTCCCGAGGACTCACTGAGTACCCTCTCAGTTAACTCAGAGAAATGTCTGGGAGCCCAGGAATGAACTTGGGCACACTGAGTTTCCATCAGCTCATATCTGCCACATCTGAAAGGTGGCACATGCCGGACCAGGAGTTCCTGCCACAAGGACTGTCCTGCAGGGACGATCGGCAGTGTTGGGTGGGGGTGGGCACACCTCTCTGCTGCTCCTTCAGTCAGCGACACTCACTAACACTTGGGAAAAACCAAGCAACGGTGGGGAAAAGCTGCAGCATCAAGAAAAAACACCACTTTGGGAGGCCGAGACGGGCGGATCACGAGGTCAGGAGATCGAGACCATCCTGGCTAACACAGTGAAACCCCGTCTCTACTAAAAAAAAAAAAAAAAAAAAAAAATACAAAAAACTAGCCGGGCGAGGTGGTGGGCACCTGTAGTCCCAGCTACTTGGGAGGCTGAGGCAGGAGAATGGCAGGAACCCGGGAGGCAGAGCTTGCAGTGAGCTGAGATCAGGCCACTGCACTCCAGCCTGGGCGACAGAGCGAGACTCCGTCTCAACAAAAAAACAAAAAAAAGAACACCAAAAGTAAAAGACTAATGTCTTTGACTGCACTGGGCCAGGCAGTCACAGGAGGGGGCATGGACGTGGTCAGTTCTGCCCTGGGGCATTCATTGTCCAGGCTTTTGGGAGCAGGTGATGTCTACACCAAGCCTGGAGAAGTGTGTGTGTCGGGCATCCTGTGGGCATCATGGCTTTCCATCAGATGCAGTGGTGTGTGCTTTGCTCAGGGTTGTCAGTGGCTTGGAGACCTCCAGGTTCATCTGGGAGTGCAGAATGGAAGCTGCAGAAGAGCTGGAGAGAAGGGTCCTGAGGCCAGGTGCCAAGTCAGGGAGGCTGCAGGAGAGCCCACCGGGGAGTTGGAATGCTCTGCTGGCCTGGATCGCCAGATCAGGATTTGGAAGATCACTGTGGTAGCAGCTCAAAGCACCTTAAAGACGCTGCCCTTGTCAGCCAAGCGCAATGGCCCACACCTGTAATCCCAACACCTGGGAGGCCAAGGTGGGCAGATCACTGGAGCCCAGGAGTACAAGACCAGCCTGGGCAACATGGTGAAACCCCATCTCTGTAAAAATTAGCCGGGCATGGTGGTGCACGCCTGTGGTCCCAGCTACTTGGGAGGCTGAGGTGGGAAAATCACCTGGTTCCGGGAGGTGAAGGCTGCAGTGAGCTGAGATCACTCCATTGCACTCCAGCCTGGGCTACTCCCTTCATCTTTTATTGCACTTAGCCAAAGGTATAATCCTGCATCCTACGTTTACTTGTTAGTAAGACTGTAGGTGCATGAGGATGGCGGCCATGCTGGCTTTGTGCCCTTGGGACTCCATGCACAGCATAGCACAGCTCAATAAATATGTGTCACATGCATGAAGCGGATGTTTGCGGAGGGAACTGAGGGGACGGGTAGTATTGTCCTTTCAAGCCATTATTTCTTGGATTTCCTGAAAACTTGAACATTTCTGCCATACCTTAGAGTATCACAGAGCTTTCGCATTGCTGTTGACATAAACATGCATAATCAAACCTCTCGTTGATTTGAGAAGGATAGAATTCCTGCTTTGTGCCTGGCACTGCCTGAAGCAGTACGTGATGGACAGGATGCTGTTTCCCAGCCTCTGAGGCAGAGCCCATGGCAACTCACTCTGACTGGGTGTGCACCGGTGGTGTATGCCAAGGCCTGCAGGTCACAGAGTCCCTGCCACAGCAACCCACCTGCCACAGTAGTGAGAAAGCGGCTGTGGGCAGCAGGTACATGAATAGACAGGCCAACTGCCAAGAGAGGTTTGTTTACAAAAATAGGAGGCAATGGTGGATTCAACTCTCAGGCCATAGACGGCTGACTGTGAGCACAGGTCCTCACCTCATATAGATACTTCTTTTTTGTTTTTTTGTTTTGTTTTTTGTTTTTGTTTTTGTTTGAGAGGGAGTCTCGCTCTGTCACCCAGGCTGGAGTGCAGTGGCGTGATCTTGGCTCACTGCTAGCTCTGCCTCCCAGGTTCACGCCATTCTCCTGCCTCAGCCTCCCAAGTACCTGGGACTACAGGCGCCTGCTACCACGCCCAGCTAATTTTTTTGTATTTTTAGTAGAGATGGGGTTGGGGTTTCACCGTGTTAGCCAGGATGTTCTCGATCTCCTGACCTCATGATCTGCCTGCCTCGGCCTCCCAAAGTGCTGGGATTACAGGTGTGAGCCACCGCACCTGGCCCACAAAGATAATTCTTTGTGTCCTTTACTGTTCTCAGCATTCGGGTTGTGGTCACGGTGGAACAAACAGCAGAAGAACTGGAGAGAGCTGCGTCCACCATCAAGGAGGTGGCCCAGGCCGTCCTGCTCTAGGGACAGTCCCAGGACCATGGCCTCCTGCCACACAATAGGCAGACAGGACTCAAGACTCCCGCTGGCCACGGAGGGGCCTGAAGGAGAGCAAGAACATGTGGATCTTTGATAGGATTGTTACCAAATGATGTCAATATGGACCAATTGACCATGAGAAGGATGCTTATTTTTTTTAAAAAGAAAACACATCTAAAAGCCCAGGAACTGATTTTTTTAAGAGGAAAACTAATGACAGTGTATAACTCATATTTAAATTGTGCATTTAGTACTATTTAAATGTTTTCTTATACTAGTGTTTTATATTCTTTTGTTGTTTAAAACTGGAGCTTCAGTGTCTCTTCCCTCCCTTCTAATAGTGACGACACAGTAAGCGCTCCTTAACTCCTTAGTATTTCATGTAAAAATGACTGCAGCATTTAAGCTAAGAGGAGCACTCCAACATATGTGGTACAAATTTATGTTGAAGATCTAATTAAACCACATGTTTTCCACTCCTCGTCGTGTGAAGCTAAATGGTGGCTAAAAGGAACACTTTTTGTGTGATTATTATAAACTTTGCATTGTATTTGAATCCTAGAACTTTTGTACACACTAAATATTGATGTCACACCATTTCTAAACTGAGCATCCCTAGCCAGAGAATGTTCATTATACTTCCTAAGTGAGCAATAATTTAAATCAGATGCTATTTTATTTTAATATAATTGACCTTTCTTTACATTTCTTATGTGTTCACCTCTAATCTGTTTTAGGACGAGGGTTGGTTGGTATGTTGATCCCAGAACATAAATCATATCCTTTATATTTTAGAATATCTCAAATGTATTCCTTTTCTGTATGGTGGGTTTGCCTAGGGACATGTAACTACAGGCTTTTTCTAAGCTAAGGAAAAAGATAATTTTCTTTTCAGCTTACAGATTCCAGATATCTACAAAAGATGTGAAAGTACTAAAATACCATTTTAAGCAGTACTTTACCTGTTTTTTCTTTAGCAAACCAGGTTACGTGGTATAAAGGTTTGTTATATGTGCCACAAGATAGCATATAAATATTACACCATCATTCCTTCTCTTGTTAAAGGTAGAAGAATAAAATTACCATTTTTATAATCTATGCACATATTACTCAAATGGTCTTCAACATCTTTTTAAATAACACGTATTTTTTGAATGTTCAGTTTCTATTTTGCTTGAGGTATTTTGTACATATGTGCCTTGTGATTGCTGCTGCTTTAAAGGATAAAGTACTCTTTGGGGGATGAGTCTGGTTTGTTTTGTTTTATTTTTTAATGAAATAACCCTACATTCCTGATTATTACTCTATTTGCATATGTAATATATCCAACAGAATAGTGTTTTAATTTTAACTTTTTTGCACTGGGGTAGTATTCTCTGTGTGTTGTTTTGTCTTGTTTTAGAAAATAACAACTAAATTTCTTAGTTCCTTTTTGCACATCCAACCAAAGAATATATGGTATCTGAAGTTTCCTAGGTTCCTGCTGACCTTATAGGACTACAAAAATATCATGGCCATTATTTTCATAAATAATAACTTTTCAGCTTCTTTTATAATACTTTCTAAGTCAAAATAGCAACATCAAAATAATGTTTGTAATAAACTTTTTGAAAATATGACCATAAGTTTCTGGGAAAGATGGCGGATCAGACACATTACTTCAATCCTTAAAACCAACATTGTAAACAAAAAGAACCAAAAGTAAAATTTTTATGTTAAAATTATAGAGTGACCATAATCCAGTAATATGCACCACAAAGAAATGTCTACTAGAAGCAGTAAAATTTGGATCAAACTGAAGCAAAATGCTGAGAAAGTACAGTCATCTCCAATCTGGACCAAGTTACAAATTTCTCTTTCACAGAGTGGGAAGTTTCCAGAGTGCTCTACCAATGATTCTGTGTTTTAAAAGGCAGTGGCTTGAGGCGAGCAGAGTAGAGACCATTTGGAGCCCATTTCCACTCAGCAGGACATCCACAGGGAAGAAGAGAACCACGCCACCTTTTTATTGTCTATGACTAAATTCTAACTCTGGAAAAATGGGGCTTTGGGTCAAGTTGGGACAGAAAATACACCAGTATTTCATCAGATTCAGTACTTCACTCATTGTACCATGTGTACTTTTTTTTATGTACCACTAGAAGAAAATAATTCTACCTGTATTATGCTGTAAGATGTCTTCCAGTATTAGAGATACTGCAATGTGGGTGGAGAAGATGTATCTTTAAGTCTATGAAATAATAATCATCTGATGTGTGGGCCTCATGCCGTCTTTCCTTGTGGACATAAAACCTTAGTCCCAGAAGATAGAGATGTCCAATATCTAAATCTGAAATATCTCCATGCATCTTTCCAAAACACTGTCCTTGTGATTACTTAAATAAAAACATTCATAACGTACACCTAAGAGTACGGTTAAAGCTATGGAGGATGCTTAAATTTAATTTCCTTACTTATTTCCTGGTGAAGAGGAGTAGGAAGCTTAAGGATGATGGAGCACAGATAAAATAAGTCATCTCGACAGCAACATTTTCTAGAGATTTGAAGGAAGAAGGAAATACGATTCAAGGATTTTATATCCACAAAGCAGTCTCTCAGATAACAAGGTTATAGAAAAACAATTTAAAATTAGAATTGAATACTTCCTGTTGAGCCCTTCTGGAGGAAACCGCTAGGGGAAAGCATCTGATTAAGAAATGCAAGGCCGGGCATGGTGGGTCACACCTGTAATCCCAGCATTTTGGAAGGCCAAGGCAGGAGCACTGTCTGAGATCAGGAGTTTGAAACCAGCTTGGGGAACATAGCGAAACCTGATGTCTACAAAAAATAAAACCCAGACATGGTGATGTGTACCCGTAGTCCTAGATACTTGAGAGGCTGAGGCAAGAGGATGATGTGAGCCTAGGAAGTCAAGGCAGTCATGAGCTGTGATTCCAGCACTGCACTCCAGCCTGGGCAACAGAGGGAGACCCTGTCTCAAAGAAAAAAAGCAGAATAATCTGTCATGAGATTGGAGTTTTTAAAAAGTAAAATACTTTAATGTGTGTAAATTATACCTTGCGAATTAACTCAGAAACAAAACCAAATACTACATGTTCTCATTTATAATTAGGAGCTAACCACCGCATACTCATGGACATGAAGATGGGAACAATAGATGCTGACTGTGGGGAGGGAAGGAGGCAGGGCAAGGGTTGAAAAACTATTGGGTACTATGCTCAACACCTTGGTGATGAGACCATTTGTACCCCAAACCTCAGCATCATGCAATATACCCAGGTAAGAAACCTGCATATTGAAAAAAAGAAAATAATTTGCTCATAGTGTGTTATGTAAATAGGTGGGGTACAGTGCAAAAATATTTAGACAAAGGGAATACCAGAAGTACAAAAACGGGGGATTAGGTACATTATAGGAAGTTTTGTTATAAAGAAAACTAGTAGAATAAAAACAAAACTTCCTAAATTCAAAAAAGCAAAATTAGACCCTATACAGGGGAAAAATAATAAATATAATTCAATACACGCAGAAAGTACACCCAAGTATCAGAATGGCACTTTTTACCCCTGAATCTATAAAAAATTTTTTAAAAATACAACAAAATAGCATGAGTTGAGACTAATTTAAACATACCATACAGTGAATGGGCATCCACTTACTGTTTGTGTTTTGTTTTGTTTTGTTTGGAGACAGGGTCTCACCCTGTTGCCTGGGCTGGAGTGCAGTGGCGCGATCACAGCTTATTGCAGCCTCAAATTCCTGGTCTCAAGCAATCCTCCTGCCTCAGCCTCCTGAGTAGCTGGGACTATAGGTGTGTGCTGCAATGCCTGGCTAATTTTTAAAATATTTTTGTAGGGACAGAGTTTAACTCTGTTGCCCAGGTTGATGTCAAACTCCTGGGCTCAAACAGGGTGCCCACCTTGGTCTCCCAAAATGCTAGGATTACACACATGAGCCACCGCACCTGGCCCATGCACTTTATTTCCACTCTAAGAAAAAATTTTCAAGTTGGTTCACAAAGCAAAACAAAAACTCTGCTACATACAAGAGACAAGAAAAGCTAAACATGGCCGAGCACAGTGGCTCACGCCTGGAATCCCAGCACTTTGGGAAGGCCGAGGCAGACAGATCACCTGAGGTCGGTAGTTGGAGCCCAGCCTGACCAACGTGGAGAAACCCTGTCTCCACCAAAAATACAAAAATTAGCCAGGGGTGGTAGGAAAGAACTCTTCACCCAGATATTCCAAAGTACATAGTCTTTTCAGGTGTACATGAAACATTCTCCAGTATAGACCACATGCTGGGCCATAAAACAAGTCTCAGTAAATCTAAAAAGATTGAAGTCATAAAAAGTTTATTCTCTGGCTGCAACATGATTAAATCAGAGATCCACAGTAGAAAGGAAACTGGAAAACACCCAAATTAACCAGTATGCTCCTAAATAACCCGCAGATCAAAGAAATACACAAAGGAGGTTTCAAAATGTTATGAACTGAATCAATGAAATACAATATATCAAAAAAATTTAGTTACCAGTTTTATTATAAAAGACAAATTATTTGCATGATGAAAGATTGCAGAACTTCAGTGGGCAGCTTCATGTTGATGCCATTTCAATAGTGATTTGTTTCCGTCTACATACTTTCAAGAATGTCCGCTGTCTCTTAATAAGATACAATCCTTGTCATCTAGAACTATTTTGGTGTGTCTGTATCCTGGAAGAAATTTATTTCTGACTTTAACGCTAACTGGTTGAATCTCTCCACCTTTTCCCTTATAGCCTCATCCAGCAGCAGCTACTACTCTTGCTTGCAATACTTTTCCTTTAGAGTTTTCTGGAAGCCTAGTGTCTCCTTTGGTTACGGTTTCAGCTGCACTCCTTTCAACCAATACTTGCCTTTCAACCAATACCTTCTTCCGAAGAGTGGAAGAAACTTTCCAAATGCTGGTACTGCCATGACTCCTACAGCAGCCGTAGCTCATGTTCTGCTCTCGTGCTGCCACCACAGGCCAACAAATCAAAGTCTATGTGAGGCAACTAAAGCAGTGGTGAAGAGGAAATTTATACAGGTTTTTAAATGCCTGTATCAGAAAAGAAAAATCTCAGTAATAACCTAAGCTTCCGCCTTAAAGTAAAACCCCAAAACAAGTAGAAGGAAGGAAATAAAGATTGGAGAGGCTTTTTTTTTTTTTTTTTTTTTTTTTGAGATGGAATCTTGCTCTGTCTCCCCAGCTGGAGTGCACTGGCGCGATCTCTGCTCACTGCAAGCTCCACCCCCTGGGTTCACGCCATTCTCCTCCCTCAGCTGGGACTACAGGCACCCGCCACCACACCCGGCCAATTTTTCTGTATTTTTAGTAAAGATGGGGTTTCACCGTGTTAGCCAGAATGGTCTCGATCTCCTGACCTTGTGATCCGCCTGCCTCAGCCTCCCAAAGTGCTGGGATTACAGGCGTGAGCCACCGTGCCTGGCCTGGAGAGGATTTTTTTTTTTTTTGGAAAAAAATCAAACATTTATTTGATGCAGTCATTTTAATACATACAGTGATAGCCCGTCCCCACGCCACTCGGGACCAGGGCACGGGCGGGGACGAGGACCGGGGACAGATGGTCACAAGGCGGGCGGGGCCCGAGCTTACTGTCGAAACATCTCGCAAATAAACCACTTTGTAGATAGACTATATATGTATATATATGTGGTTAAAAGTGATAGCTGGAACCTCTTTAAGAATGCACTTATGTACTGAGAACTGGCATTAAAAAACCCAAACCGAGAAACCCAAAGCACAGGACGCGCGGCCGCGAGGCAGGGGAGAGCCTGGGGCCCCAGACCGGGGCCTGGGGAAGCCGCCTGGGGCCCGCCAAGCAGGGCACACGGGGACGGCCCCGCCTGGGGTCAGGCTCACTGGCTCCTTCCCTTCAGAGCCACCAGGCAGAAGGGCCAACGGTCACACAGGAGGCACTCTCACCTGCCTTTGCACCAGTAAATAAAGTGCATCCTATTTCCGTGTGAGTGTCGGCCCGGTGAGTCAGCCCTTTTGGGCCCTTTCCTGTTCTCAGGGCAGGGGGCATGCGCTGAGCCACAGGTAGATCTGCAGAAAGATTCCCGACTGGGCCTCAGGCAGGGCCGGCGCCCATCACACTCTAGGTCTGCTCTGCTGGTCCCTCTCAGGGCTCCTGGAGGCCTGTGTGGGCCAGCGTAGGGAGTGGGCAGACTCTGCTGAGCTCCACCCAGGGCCCTACTCCTTGGGAGTAAGGCTCTGCAGACCAGCATGTGGGAGAGAGAGGGCAGAAAGAGAGGACTTTTTTTAAATAAAGAAAAATAATGAAATCAAAAGACTTTCTTTAAAAGACATCAACAAAACTGACAAACCTTTAACTGGACTAACCAAGAAAATAACAGAGAAGACATAAATTGCCAATTTAGGACCTAAAGAGGTAACATCACTACCAACCCTACAGAAACTAGACAACTTAAATGACACGAATGTACTCCAAGAAAGACGCAAATTATCAAACTCTAGAATAAAAAGAAAATCTGCCAAGGTGGTGGCTCACACCTGTAATCTTAGCACTTTGGGAGGATGAGGTGGGTGGATCACTTGAGGTCAGGAGTTCAAGACAGCCTGGCCAACATGGTGAAACCCCATCTCTACTAAAAATACAAAAATTAGCCAGGCTCCATGGCGTGTGCCTGTAGTCCCAGCAACTCCAGAGAGAATCACTTTTGAGCCCGAGGGGCAGAGGATGTAGTGAGCCGAGATGGAGCCATTGCGCTCCAGCCTGGGCAACAGGATTGAAACCCTGTCTCAAAAAAAAAAAAAAAAAAAAGAAATAGAAAATCTGATAGACTGTCACAACTAAAGAAATGGAATTAATAATTTAAAATATTTTCACAAAAATATCCATATGCAGGTAGACACTAGTGAATTCTATCAAATAAAGAAAAAGTAGTACTAATCACAAATTTCTTTCAGAAAAGTTGAGAAGGTGGCAACATCTCACAATTCATTCTATGAGATTATTATTATGTTGATTCCAAAGCCAGACAAATTACAAGAAAACTGCATATGAATTTCCTTCCTGAACATAGACACAAATATCTTTAACTCCTTTTCAAAATGGTGTTCGAGAACCTAGCCTATATAATAAAGCTAAAAAAGAAAATTAAAAGCATCCAGATTGGAAAGCATCCAGTTTAGAAAACAATTCTATATATGATGTAAAAGAGAATAAAATAATAATTAACAAAAATGTACAAGGCTTATACACTGAAAACTACAAAACATTGCTATAAGAATTAAGATTGGCAGCCTGGGCGAGGTGGCTCATGCCAGTAATCCCATCACTTTGGGAGGCTGAGGCAGGCAGATCACGAGGTGAGGTGATCAAGACCATCCTGGCCAACATGGTGAAACCCGTCTCTACTAAAAGTACAAAAATTAGCCGGGCATGGCGGCACACGCCTATAATCCCAGCTACTCAGGAGACTAAAGCAGGAGAATTGCTTGAACCCAGGTGGCAGAGGCTGCAGTGAGCCAAGATGGTGCTACTGCACTCCAGCCTGGGAGGCAAAGCGAGACTCCGTCTCAAAAAAAAAGGTTGGCTGGGCGTGGTGGCTCACGCCTGTAATTCTAGCAGTTCGGGAGGCCAAGGCAGGCAAATCAGTTGCGGTCAGGAGTTCGAAACCAGCCTGGCCTACATGGTGAAACCCTGTCTCTACTAAAAATGCAAAAAAAATAACTGGGCATGGTGGTAAGCACCTGTAATCACAGCTACTTGGGAGACTGAGGCAGGAGAATTGCTTGAACCCTGGAGGTGGAGGTTGCAGTGAGCCAAGATCACGCCACTGCACTCCAGCCTGGGTAACAAAGCAAGACTCCATCTCAAAAAA
>NW_016816177.1:182968-189389 GCF_001698545.2 Rhinopithecus bieti
AAAAAAAAAAAAAAAAAAAAAAAAATTAAGATTTAAATAGATGGAGAGCCATTCCATGGACTAAAACATATCCCAAATTATAGTTTCAGTTCAGTTCCCATCAAGATTCCAGCAGATTTTTGCACAGAAATTGATAAGCTGAACCTAAAATGTATGTGAAAATATAATACAAGGTCCTACAGTAGTCAATGGCAATTTTTAAAAAGAACAAAGTTGGAGAATTTACATTATCTGATTTCAGAACTTACCATAATACTGCATTAGCAAGACTGTGCGTTTTACTGATACAAGGATACATCCATAGAACAGAATTGAGAGTCCAGAAATCAATAAACCCTTATATTTATGGCCAGTTGACTTTCAACAAAGTGCCAAGGCAGTTCAATAAGGAAATGGTAGTTTTCTTAACAAACATCACTGGGAGAATTTGATATTGTAGTAGGTTACATGATGGCCACCCGAAAAATCAAGTCCTAATCCCCGGATCTTGTAAATGTTACCTTCTCTGGAAAAAAGGGAATCTGTGTAGGTGTGATGGTTAAGGATTTTGATATGAGCTTATCCTGAATTACATTGGTAGGCCCTAAATACCATCAAAGAGTCCTTGTAAGATACAGGCAGAAAGAGGTGACACAGACATAGAGGGGGTCACCCACAGAGGAGAAGGCAGTGTAAAAACAGGCAGATATAGGAGATATCAACTGCAAGCCAAGGAATACCAACAGCCACCAGAAGGTAAAGGAGGTAAGGCACCCATTCTTCCCTGGAGTCCTCAAGGGAGCATCTCTTTCTGATGCCGTGATTTCAGACTCTGGCCTCCAGAACAGTGAGAAAATAAAGTCCTATAGTTGTAAGCCACCGGTTGGCACTAATTTGTTACAGAGGCCATCGGAAACTAATACAGAATCTGTTTGAAAATGAAAAACTTAGACCTACTTTGTGTATATAAATTAATTCAAATTGCCCATAGACATCAATGTAAGAACTAAAACTACAAAACTTCTAGGAGAAAATCTTTTAAATCTTGAGTTAAGCAAAAAGTGCTTATATATAAAACACCAAAAGCATGAGATAGAAAAAAATTGATATACTGGATTTCATTAAAATTAAAACTTTTGATCTCCGAAACCCCATGAAGGAAATGAAAACAAGCCAGAGACTGTGAAAAAATTTTTGTAAATTATATACTTATAAAGGATGTATATCCAACTCTATAAAGAACACTAACAGGCCGGGCGCGGTGGCTCAAGCCTGTAATCCCAGCACTTTGGGAGGCCGAGGCGGGTGGATCACGAGGTCAGGAGATCGAGACCCTCCTGACTAACACGGTGAAACCCCGTCTCTACTAAAATACAAAAAACTAGCTGGGCGCGGTGGCGGGCGCCTGTAGTCCCAGCTACTGGGAGGCTGAGGCGGGAGAATGGCGGGAACCCAGGAGGTGGAGCTTGCAGTGAGCCGAGATCGCGCCACTGCACTCCAGCCTGGGCGACAGAGCGAGAAAAAAAAAAAAAAAAAAAAAAAAAAAAAGAACACTTACAACTCAGTCATAAGAAATTTAAAAACCCAATTTACAAATGGGTGAAAGAGTTGGTATTTCAACATGAGAGCCATAGAAATGATAATAAGCACATGAAAGAGTCATTAACACTATTAGGCATCAGAAAAAATGCAAGTTAAAACTATGAAGCAACATCATTACACACTCACTAGAAGAGTCAAAAAGAAAATACCAAATATTGGCAAGATATGGAAAAAGAGAAACTTGATACATGGCTGGTAGAAATGTAAAATGGTGTGATCACTTTGGAAAACAATGTGACAGTTTCTTTAAAAAGTTTACAAATGTGTTGTGTGCTATGGTCTAAACGTTTGTGTTCCCCTGAAATTTGTATGTTGAAACCCATTCCTCAATATAATACTATTAAAGGGCAAGGCCTTTGGGAAGTGATTAGATCATGAGGGTGGAGCCCTCATGAATGGAATTAAAGTCCTTAAAAAGTCCAAGGAAGTCCAGTGGCCCCTTCCACTATGTGAGGACAGAGTGACAAGGCATAGTCTGTGAGAAAGCAAGACCACATCAGACCCCAAACCTGCTGGCACCTTGATCTTTGACTTTCCAGCCTTCAAAATGGTGAGAAATAAAGATCTTGTTTATAAGCCACCCAGTCTACACTATTTGTTATAGCAGCCCATCGAGACTAAGACAATATGGCCTAGCAATTCCGCTTCCAAGAGAAACAAAAGCATATGTTTATGCAAAAACTTGTAAACAAATGCTAATAGCAGCATTATTTATGATGGTGAAAAACTGGAATCTGTCCAAATGCCTACAGTATTAGCCTGTTCTCATACTGCTATGAATACCCGAGACTGGGTAATTTATAAAGAAAACAGGTTTAGTTGACTCACACTTCAACATGGCTTGGGAGACCTCAGGAAACTTACAATCATGGTAGAAGGGGAAGCAAACATGTCCTTCTTCACATGGCGGCGGGAAGGAGAAGTGCCAAGCAAAGGGGAAAACGTCCCTTGTAAAATCATCAGATCTCATGAGAACTCACTCACTATCATGAGAATAGCAGCATGATTCAAATACCTCCCACTGGGTCCCTCCCACAACACATGGGGATTAGAGGAACTACATGATGAGGTTTGGGTCGGGACACAACCAAACCACATCACCTACCAACTTGTGAATGAATAAACAGTGTGGTATGTCCACACAATGGAATACAATTCAGCAAAAAAAGAAATCAACTATGGACAAAATGTTTCAACATGGATGAATCTCAAAAACATTCTAACTGAAAGAAACCAGATGCAATAGACCAGACCACATAGTGTATGATTCTATATATATTCAATGTCCAGAAAAAACAAATTGAGGCCGACCGCAGTGACTCATGCCTGTAATCCCAGCACTTTGGGAGGCCAAGGTGGGTGGATCACCTGAGGTTGGGAGTTCGAGACCAGCCTGACCAACATGAAGAAAACCCCGTCTCTACTAAAACACAAAATTAGCCATGCGTGGTGGCGCATGCCTGTAATCCCAGCTACTTGTGAGGCTGAGGCAAGAGAATCACTTAAACCTGGGAGGTAGAGGTTGTAGTGAACCGAGATCGCACCATTGCACTCCAGCCTGTGCAACAAGAGCAAAACTGTCTCAAAAAAAAAAAAAAAAAAAATACAAATTGAGAGAGACAGAAGATAGATTTTGTAGTTGGCCACAGCTAGCAGTGCAAATGGGATTGACTGAAAACCAGCTGGAGGGATCTTTCTGGGGTAATGGAGGTGTTGTAAAAATGATCATGGTGATGGCTGTACAACTCTGTGCATATACTGAAATCTATTGAGTCAAGTGCAAGCCCCAGCGTAGGACAATAAACAGAGGCATTAATGAATTGACTTTCTGTCATTATAGCGAAGAGTTTCTTATCTGGACTGCCCATAACAAACATTTAGAGGTCTGTGATGTGGGACAAGTGGCATGTCTACGCACTGGGGCAGGATGCCACACTGAGAGATAGGAGGCAACATGAGGCAAATTTTACAACAGAGAGCTCTATCCCAGTCTAGTCCTAGCCACAAGTCCAAGGACACGATCTTCGCTGAACACATCCTCACCTACAAAATAGGGGGTTGCACTGGAGAACTGTATTTTTCAGAACTATCGAATCCTCCTCTTCTCATAGTATTTTTCCCAGGCCAGATTGGGAAACTCTACTTGGCTCCAGACACACCTCAGTCATTGAGAAATTACTACACATACTTTCCTCTAGAAAAGTTCGAAATCCCTTTTGTTCTTGTTCACACTAACCAGTTAGTTTTTGTTTTTAGAGATGGCTAATGCCGTCACCCAGGCTGAAGTGCATAGTGCAATCATAGCTCACCGCAGCCTCGAACTCCCAGTCCTCCCACTTCAGCCTCCCGAGTAGGCATGCACCACCACATCTGGGTAACATTTAAAATTTTTTAGAGAGATGGGGTCTTGGTATGTTGCCTAGGCTGGTCTTGAACTCCTAGCCTCAAGTGATTCTCCTGCCTGGGCCTCGCAAAGCGCTGGGATTACAGGTGTGAGCCATGGTGCCAGTGTTCTTTTTGACCAAAGTGTGCAAACCAAAAGCTTCAAATGTTGCATTCCATTCCTGGAACTCTTGTTACTTATCCTCGGAGTGTCTCTGTCCCCCAAAATTTAATATTACCCCTTCCCTAATTAATGGCTTTGAAGCGATTTCTTTGCAGCTGCGTTTCCTGCTGTTCATCTTCTAGCACAGTGGTCCCCAACCTTTTTGGCCCGGGGGTGGGGGATGCAGGGAGTTGAGGGTGTTCCACCCCGGGTCACCAAGCATTAGATTCTCATAAGGAACGCGCAGAGCCCTCACATGCATAGTTCAGAATAGAGTTCGTGCTCCTGTGAGACTCTGATGCCCCTACCGATGTAACAGGAGGCAGAGCTCGGGGGTAATGCTGGCTGGCCATCACTCACCTCCTGCTATGCGGCCTGGATCCTAACAGGCCAGGGACTGGTACCAAGCAGTCCCCAGCCTGGGGGTTGGATAACCCTGCTTTAGAGAAAGGAATGTTTCTGTCCTTATTAACTCACGTGCACAGCTTTAGAATCAGCTTTCTGGATGCTACACTGAGAAATCCAGCTATCCTGGCAGTCAATTCCTCGTCGACCTCTGCACCTCCCACCCTGCTAAAGAAAGTTAACAAGTCAAAGAGAATTCTGTTCAAATCACTAATAGCATCCCAGCATGGAGACCCGGCCTCCAGAAGTGAGAGTCGGGAGGCTGGTGTTGTCTGGGGGCTTTCCCAACCCTTCCAGGTGACAAAGAGTCCTATCTGCAGCTTTGCCTTTCCTCAGCCCGCAAGCTCAGAGCGAATAAATTGAGTGTGAGGCTGCCCTCCGCACACACACAAGCCTGGGGGCCCTCCCCAGGAAGAAGTCCCCTGCCGCCTCCTTGGTGCAGGGCCCCGTGGAAGAGTCCTGGAAAGGTTTCTGAGTGGACACTGGGTTGGAACATGACTGAACAGCAGTGTGCATCTCAGCCTCCCATTTCCACAGCCTCCAGATCTTTGGAAGATACAGTCTTAATGGCTGTCACATTGACCTTTTCAAAACTCTTGATTTATTTTGTTCAAGTGAAGATAAAACCCTTGTTTTGCCCTGGTGCGGATACCCACAATCTCTGCCTGGAGCTGAGCGCGACCAGGGGTCGGTAACTGTGCGCTGTCCATTGTTCCTCGTCTGTTTCTCCTCACCTGGTGCCTGTGTGGTCCTCCTGGCTCAGCGTGTGTGTTTCATCTAACTCTCACTTAGCACGGGCCTGGGAGCTCCTTATTTGTTGTCCCTAGAGACAAGAAGCCTTGCTATTCTGTTGCGTCTGTTGTTTACATTACACAAGTGGTACACATTCATATTAAACATCCAAACAGTAAGGAGGCCTGAAGAATAAAATTTGAAAATCCTGTTTTCACCCAATTTTACTCCCTTCTCCAGAGGTAACTGTTTTAACAGTTTGTTGGCTATCCTCCAAGAATGGTTTCTAAACATTTACATAAACATTACTGTATTCACATTGCTTTTTACAAAACATAAACAGAGTAACTTCGTTGTTCTGATTTAATGTAGGAATATTTCCATACCATTACTTCATTCACTATGTCATCCAGGTTGGAATGCAGTGGCTCAATAGCTCACTGCAATCTCCGCCTCCCAGGTTCAAGCGATTCTCCTGCCTCAGCCTCCTGAGTAGCTTGGATTACAGGTGTGCGCCACCATGCCCGGCTAATTTTCGTATTTTTAGTAGAGATAGGGTTTCACTATGTTGGTCAGGCTGGTCTTGAACTCCTGACCTCGTGATCCACCTACCTCGGCCTCCCAAAGTGTGGGGATTACAGGCGTGAGCCACCACGCCCAGCCCATTCCTTTTTATTTTTGCATAGTATTCTGTAGTTCTGATGTAGTACAATTTATTTGACCCATTTTCTTTTCGTAGACATTTAAGTTTCTTTTTTTACCCTATAACAAACAATGCTGAAATGAACATCCTTGATCCTGTAATGTTACGTAGATCTGCAAGTGTTTCTGGGGTATGGATTCTTAGAATTGGAACGACTGAGTCAAAGGGCTTCCAAAGCCTTTGATAGATACCAACTTTTTTTTTTTTTGAGAAGGAGTTTCTCTCTTGTTGCCCAACATGGTGAAACCCCGTCTCTACTAAAAACACAAAAATTAGCTGGGCATGGTGGTGTGTGCGTGTAGTCCCAGCAACTCAGGAGGCTGAGGCAGGAGAAGCACTTGAACCTAGGAGACGGAGGTTGCAGTGAGCTGAGATGGCGCCACTGCACTCCAGCCTGGTGACAGAGTGAGACTCCGTCTCAAAAAAAAAAAAAAAAAAAAAAAAAAAAAAAAAAA
>NW_016816177.1:192040-202552 GCF_001698545.2 Rhinopithecus bieti
TCTCAAAAAAAAAAAAAAAAAAAAGAAAAGAAAATGTTCTCCCCCAGCCATCTGCCATGCACCAACTCCTGCAGAAGGCTCTGGAGGAGGCAAGAGACATGCTGTTCTCAAACCTCCAGAAGTCATGGGAAGCAGCCTGTGACCCCGGGGAGAACACCTCCTCAGATGACGAATGAACTTCTGCTTAGAATGTCTGACAAATTCTCCAGTGTACAGAGCCTAGACCCAGGATAGCCTTTCCCTCCTGCTCCTCTTGGTGCCTTCAGGCCACTGGAAATCACACCGGAAAATGACACTCCTAGACTAAAGGCTTGCAATGTGCCCTATGCCATTCCAAGCACTCCTTATGTGTTAACTCACTTCATCTTCCCAAAAATCCTGGGAGGCGGATGCTACTGACATCTACATTTTATGGCTGAGGACATTGAGGCACAGAGAGGTGAGGGGACTCACCCATGGCCACACACCTGTAAGAGGTGGACTCTGGATACAGTCCAGGCAGTTTGGCTGCAGTGTTTGTGCTCCTGACCACGAAATCACACGGCTTTCTTAAGCAAGATCCCATTTTCTTGGTGCTCTTTCTGTTTGAGTGTGTATGTATGTTAGATGTCTGTCTGTGTTAGATACATATACCTAAAGTAATGTGTCTGGAGTAATGTTCAGCTGATGTTAATAGTAATTATTTCTAAATGCTGGGATGTTGAGAAATGCTAGATTCTCTTTTTTGTTTGTTTGTTTTAAAGACGGAGTCTCGCTCTGTCACCCAGGCTGGAGTGCAGTGGCGCCATCTCAGCTCACTGCCAGCTCTACCTCCCAGGTTCACACCATTCTCCTGCCTCAGCCTCCCAAGTAGCTGGGACTACAGGCACCCGCCCCCACGCCTGGCTAATTTTTTTGTTGTTGTTGTATTTTTAGTAGAGACGGGGTTTCACCATGTTAGCCAGGATGGTCTCGATCTCCTGACCTCATGATCTGCCCGCCTTGGCCTCCCAAAATGCTGGGATTACAGGTGTGAGCCACCGTGCCCGGCCGAGAAATGCTGGATTCTTTATAATTTTCTGGTGTTACTTGAAAGTTCAATAATATACTTACTTTATTTTTAGAAAAAAAAAAAAAGAATCTGTATTAGAAAAGGAAAATACTTGGAAGTACTATAAAAGTATTTTAGAAATTAAATATTTATTATATTTTGTGTGTTCTTCTTCATTTTGTATTCCCTAACTGCTACATTCACAATCTATTTTTTTATTTAATGTATTTTTATATTCTTGTAACCTACTAAAAATGTTTTTTAGAGTAGAATGGGATATATTTAATTGCTATATAAGATTTCTTTATTTATACCTGTGTTTTATTTGTCAAATATCTGTCTTTACCTATTTGACTCCTATTTTGTGAATAATACGTTGCCATCATTTTGGGAATTATATTTTAATTTTAATTTTATGCAACTTGCTAAGTATAAATATTATTGTCTGGGTGACTCTTAAGTGAGATATTTCCTTTAATTTTTTGAAAGATGTAGATGAAGCTATTTGACCTTTATTCCTTTTCTTTTAACATAAAAACCCAGCAAACTAATACACGCATATGGTTTAAAAATCAAATTGAATTGGAAGATTTCCACCATAAGTGTCCCCACCTTCAGCCACACTCTCAAGAGGGAACCACTTAAACCATGTTCTCTTTAATTCTACTGAAGAACCAAACATTTGCCTAAATAATGTGATGCCCTTATTTTCTGATTTATCAACCTTCAGCAGTAATCAGGATTTCCGGTTTTGTAACTATTTTATATATCTCCTTTCCCCATTTTGCTATCCAAGTTACTGCCTTTTGTGTGTTCATTCTTATAAGAGTTCCTAGTTCATGCTGGGTTGGGTAGTATCCCCTCACAGGTTTTAGGCAATTGCACTGTCAGATATTCGTCATTTATTTATTACCTGTCTCTTTGAACAGAAGCCCAAATTTTGTCAATTTTATGAGCATAGAGTTGTTTATAGTATTTACTTGTTATTTTAATGGCTGCAGGATATGTTGATATACTTTCCTTTTGACATTGGAAATTATGTCTTCTTTTTTATCTTTGTCAGTATTACTAGAGATTTACCAATTTTATTGATTTTTTGACAAATGAGGTTTTTTGCTTTATTAATTTTCTCATGTATTCAATTTTATTGATTTCTGTTTTATTATTTTGTTCCTTCTGCTTGTTTTGGTTTATTTCATGTTTTCTCTTCTTTTCCAGTCTCTTGAGCTAGAACTTAGCTTATCAATTTATATATTTTCTCTTTTCTAATGGAAGCATTTAAGTGCTATGAATATCGCTCTCAACATTGCTTTAGCTGAAACCCACAAATTTGATAAGCTGTGTTTTAAATTTCATTTACGTCCATTTTGTTTTTATTTCTCAATATCCTTTGAGACTTCTTTGACCCATAGATTACTTAGAAGTGTATTATTTAATTTCCAGGTGTTTGGAGATTTTTTTCTGTTGTCTTTAAGTTACTGATTTCCAGTTGAATTCAATTATGGCTAGAGAATATACTCGGCATGATTTCAGTCTTTTTAAATTGGTTAAGGTTTATCGTATGACCTAGGATAGAGCCTTTATAATGAATGTTCCATGAGCACTTGAATGGAATATGTATTCTGCTGTTGTTTGATGGAGTAGTCTATAAATGTCAGTTAATGGTGCTGTTTATTCTTCCATATCCTTGCTAATTTTATCTCTAGTAGTGCTATCAATTGCTTCCAATTGAGTTTTGAATTCCCCAACTATAATTCTGAATTTATTTCTCTTTTCATCTCTATTGGATTTTACTCCATGTATTTTGAAACACGATTGTGTGCTGCGTACACAATTAGGATTGCTGTATCTTGGAGGATTAATTCTCAATTATTATGTAATGCTCTTTTCGTTTCTAATAATGTCATTTGCTCTGAAGTGTACTTTATGTGACATTAATATAGTCACTCCTGCTTTTTTCTCATTTATGTTTGCATGGTATATCTTTCTCCATTTTTTGTTTCCTACCTGTGTTGTTATTTTTTACATCTTTGGTTCATAGACACATAATTAAGTCCTGTGGCATCCAATGTGACAATCTTTGAATTGGTATATTTATACCATTTCTATTTAAATTAATCATTTATATGCTAAGGCTTAAGTCTGCCATTTTATTATTTGTTTTCTGTTTGTCTACTTTGTTTCTTATTCCTCTGGTATTTCCGCCTTACTTTCTTGTGAGTCACTTAAACATTCATTGGAATTAGATTCCTTTTTATTTGTAATACTTCTTTTTTTTTTTTTTTTTTTTTTTTGAGATGGAATCTCGCTCTGTCACCCAGGCTGGAGTGCAATGGTACGATCTCAGCTCATTGCAAACTCCACCTTTAGGGTTCACGCCATTCTCCTGCCTCAGCCTCCCGAGTAGCTGGGACTACAGGTGCGCACCACCACACCCAGCTAATTTTTTGTAGTTTGTTTAGTAGAGATGGGGTTTCACCATGTTAGCCAGGATGGTCTCGCTCTCCTGACCTCGTGATCTGCCCACCTCNAGATGGAATCTCGCTCTGTCACCCAGGCTGGAGTGCAATGGTACGATCTCAGCTCATTGCAAACTCCACCTTTAGGGTTCACGCCATTCTCCTGCCTCAGCCTCCCGAGTAGCTGGGACTACAGGTGCGCACCACCACACCCAGCTAATTTTTTGTAGTTTGTTTAGTAGAGATGGGGTTTCACCATGTTAGCCAGGATGGTCTCGCTCTCCTGACCTCGTGATCTGCCCACCTCAGCCTCCCAAAGTGCTGGGATTACAGGTGTGAGCCACCGCACCTGGCCTATTTATAATATTTCTTAGTGTACTACTTTGTACAATTTTGTTAGTGATTGCTCTAGGCATTACCACATATATATGTAATTTACTGTAGCCTGCCCATGTCACTGTTTTACCCCTTTGAGTGAAGTTAAGAAACCTTGCTTCTATGTAGATCTCTTTACCTTTCCAACATTTTAAATATAATTGTATGAAGTGTTTATGTACATCAAATACCATACTGAATAGTGTTATAATTGTGGCTTCAAACACAAAGTACGGTTAAAGAATCTCCACAAGTGAAGAGTAGTCTATTATGCTTACCTTTCTATTTACCTATTCCATTATTCTTTCCTTTCTGAAGGTACAATCATTCATCTATTGCCTTTGTCTGTCTTAGTCTGCTAGTGCTACTATAACAAAATACCATAGGCCAAATGTCTTAAACAACAGAAATTTATTTCTCACAGTTCTAGAAGCTGGAAGTCCAAGATGTTGGCAGGTTTGATTTCTTCTGGGGCCTCTCTCCTTGGCTTGCAGATGACCATCTTCTTGCTGTGTCCTTACATGGCCTTTGCTCTGTATATACACAGCTGGTGTGCCTGCCTCTTTTTGTAGGGACACCAGTCCTAGTGGATTAGGGACCCACACTCATGACCTCATTTAACCTTAATTACCTCTTTAAGGGCTTCGTTTACAAGTACAGTCACATTGGAGGTTAGGACTTCATAAAGGTGAGGGTGGAGGGGACACAATTTAGTACCCAACATTTTCTTTATGTTTGGGGACCATCCTTTAGCAAAAGGCTAAATCTACTAGCAACAAATTCTTAGTTTTTTCCATCTAAAAATGTCTTACTTCCTCTTCACTGTGGAAAGATGGCTTGTTAGATATAGTATTCATTGTTGATCGTTGGGATTTGTGTTTGGCTGATTTTTGCTTTTTTTTTTTTTTTGGGTTCATCACTTGAAAAATATGGCCTTGATAGTTTCAGATGAGAAATCAACTGTCATTCAAGTTGGTCTTCCCACTATAGGTAATGCATCATTTATCTCTAGCTGTCTAGTTGTTGTTTTTTTTTTTTTGAGACGGAGTCTTGTTCTGTTGCCCAGGCTGGAGTGCAGTGGTGCGATCTCGGCTCACTGCAAGCTCTGCCTCCTGGGTTCATGCCATTCTCCTGCTTCAGCCTCCCAAGTAGCTGGTACTACAGGTGCCCGCCACCATGCCCGGCTAATTTTTTTTTTGTATTTTTAGTAGAGATGGGGTTTCACTGTGTTAGCCAGGATGGTCTCAATCTTCTGACCTCATGATCCGCCCACCTCAGCCTCCCAAAGTGCTGGGATTGCAGGCGTGAGCCACCGTGCCCAGCCTATCTCTAGCTGTTTTAAAAAATTTTTGTCCTCAGTTTTTCAGAAGTTTATGATGTGTCTCTGTGTGGATTTCTTGGGGTTTATGCCATTTCATTTTGCTGAACTTCTTGATTCTGTAGTTTTATGCCTCTTTCCAAAGTTGGGAAGTTGTCAGTCATTAGTTTTTTGAGTTCTTCTTAGCCCCAGTCCCACCTTATTCTCTTTTCCTTCTGGAACTCTGATGATATGAATGTTAGATGCTTTAGAGAGTTGGATATCTGTCTCACAGATCCCTGTGGCTGTGTTCACTTTTTTCAGCCTATTTTTCCTCTGTTTTCCAGACTGAATACCTTCTGTTGATCTGTTTTCAAGTTTCCCTGTCATTTCTACTCTAGTATTGAGTCTATCCAGTGAATTTTTTATTTCAATTGTATTTTTCAGTTCTAAAATTTCCATATGGTTCTTTTTTTATAACTTCTATTTTCTTTCTGAGGTTTTAAATTTTTTGTTTCAAGAGAATCACAGTTGCTCACTGAAGCATTCTTATTGCAAAAGTTTTAAAACCTTTTTAAATAATTGTCAAATAATTTCCATGTTATATTTATTTTAGTATTAGCATCAGTTGAGTTTTATCATTAAAAGTGTGATTTTCCAGATTTTGGTATGATGAGTAAATTTTTATTGTATCCTGAGCACTTTGGTTGTTATGTTAGGAGTCTGCTGATACCACTTAAATCTTCTGTTTTAGCAGACAGTTACCCTTTTCCAGTTTAGTCTAGCTTCTGGCCCACTTTCGTGAGCTATAGTTCCAATGACAGCTGCTATGGTTTGAATTTGTTCCCTAAAAAGTGTGTGTTGAGAATTTAATCCCAAATGCAACAGTGTTGGGAAGTGGAGCCTAATGGAAGCCATTTGGGTCATGAGGGCTCTCCCGTCATGAATGGATTAATGTCAATTATAAAAGGACTTGAGGCTACAAGTTTAATCTCTTGCTTTCTCACACACATTCTCTTGCTCTTCCACCCTCTGACATGGGATGACATGCAAGAAAGCCCTCACCAGATGTGTCCCCTCAATCTTGGACTTCTGAGCCTCCACAACTGTGAGTCAAATAAATTTCTTTTCTTTATAAATTACCCAGTCTCAAGTATTCCGTTATATCAGCAGAAAATGTGCTAAACAACAGTTTAGTTTTCAGAGCGCTTGCAGTTCTATTCTAGTTTGCCTCATTCTTCTGACATTTTTGAAGTTCTTGCTTAATTCCTGCTGCGGCTCCTTTAAGGAGTGGAAGTTGCTTTCCTGGATCACCAGATGTTCCTAGGCCATCCTCTGCCGTGGGAGTTAAAAGGGGCTGAAGCCACTGGGCTTATATCTTCATATGCCATTTCATGTGCACTACATGCCCTTCGTGATATAGGGTAGGGAGATGCTGGGCTTTGCTAATGCTGCCCTTGTAGTTGGATTAGCCCACTCACCAGTTACCCAAGTGTGGAGTAAGGATTGGGTCAACCCAGCAGGGTTTTGGAGGAAAATCAGGCCACCTGTTTGTGCCCAGTTGTGAAACAGGAGTTAGAGCTCCCCATTTGGTCTCTGTTGTGCTTTGCCTTTACCCAGTTCTCGAGCCAGACTTTTGTTTGTCTGTTTGTCTATGCCTATTGGAGGTTTCAGGCCTCTGTGGCATCCAGTCTGGGGTCATATGGGTGATAAAAAGAAAAACCAGAGAACTCACCATGTTGTCATTTCTGAAGTTTTAAGGCCTCTAACCTATCTCCCTTCTTCTGTCAACCTATCTCCCTTCTTCTGTCAGAATTCTTTTATCATTGTCTGTTGAATGATTTCCAGGGTATTTTGTTATTTTCAGAGGCGTTAGAGGGTAAGAGGAGAAAAAGGTGAATTTATACTTTCTCTTTTTTTTTTTCTTTTTCAGATGGAGTCTCACTCTGTCGCCCAGGCTGGAGTGCAGTGGTGCAATCTTGGCTCACTGCAACCTCTGCCTCCCGGGTTTAAGCAATTCTCATTGCCTTAGTCTCCTGAGTAGCTGGGATTATAGGCATGTACCACTATCCCCTGCCAATTTTTTTTTTTTGAGACAGAATCTTGCTCTCTTACCAGGCTGGAGTGCAGCGGCGTGATCTCGGCTCACTGCAACCTCCACCTCCTGGGTTTAAGCTATTCCCCTGCCTCAGCCTCCTGAGTAGCTGGGACTACAGGGGCACGCCACCATGCCCGGATAATTTTTTGTATTTTGGTAGAGATTGGGTTTCACCATGTTGGCCAGGATGGTCTCGATCTCCTGATCCGCCCACCTCGACCTCCCAAACTGTTGGGATTACAGGCATGAGCCTCTGCGCCCAGCCTCAATTTTTGTATTTTTGGTAGGAACATGGTTTCATAATGTTGGCCAGGCTGATCTGGAACTCCTGACCACAATCTGCCCACCTCAGCCTCCCAAACTGCTGGGATTACAGGCATGAGCCACCACACCCAGCCATCTATACTTTCTTGTTCTTGAACTACAAGTGTCATTTATGACTTTACAAATAAAAATGGGTATGAGCCATTAAGTTCCACAGTGACAGGGGTCATTGCTGGGCCATGGTACAGAGTGGACATTGTATAATGATTTGTTGAGTGAATGAATGAATGAATGAACAGTTTTCATACTCCAATTTCAGTATACTTAAGCCATTTGTGAGACAGAGCCTCATACCTCTGATTTCTTGGGCAAGTATCTATCAGGGTTTAAGGCTGCATCTTTCAGAGAAAATATCACGTTGATTGCTAATCTGAAGTAAAGAGGTTACTATTTTCCAAAAGCTGATGATACTGCTATCTACTTATATCTGTCCATCCATCCATCCATCCATCCATCCATCCATCCATACCTCCACCCACTCATCTATCCATCCTTTCATTCATCTATCCATCAGTCTATCTGTCCATTCATCTGTTCATCCATCTGTCTGTCTGTCTGATGTATCTATTTATTTATCTGATCACCCTGAGGTCTCCTTTTCTCTTCCAAAAAGAATATTTGCTATTCAGGGCCGGGCATGGTGGCTCACGCCTGTAATCCCAACACTTTGGGAGGCCAAGGCAGGCGAATCACGAGGTCAAGAGATCAAGACCATCCTGGACAACATGGTGAAACCCCGTCTCTACTAAAAGTACAAAAATTAGCCGGGTGTGGTGGCGGGTGCCTGTAATCCCAGCTACTCGAGAGGCTGAGGCAGAAGAATCGCTTGAATCCGGGAGGTGGAGGTTACAGTGAGCCAGGATCACGCCACTGCACTCCAGCCTGGTGACAGAGCAAGACTCTGTCTCAAAAAAAAAAAAAAAAAAAGGATATTCGCTATTCAGTATCCAGTTATACTGAGCACAGTAAGTTAGGACTCGAAACCACCCCCTTATCTGGAATCTTTCTTCAGAAAAGATGCCAGCATTTAACATATCGAAATGACAAAATTTTTTAGATTTTACTTTTAATAGTGCTGGATCAACATGACAGAATGTAAGCATTTTTTAAAGACTTAAATGTCTAGATTTCTACTAAATTTCCTTCATCTCACATTCCCTTTTCCCTGTAAATATTATGATGATTCTCAGATGTGGCTTTTTAAATGAAAGCATCTTAATTATGCAATAAATAACTTGTACAGTAAGAGACCAACTGCATGGGGATGCGTTTCACATAGGATCACACTCACTAGGTTTTGTTTCTTACATCTAAATTTTACTCCCCAACAGATACCCAACTTTTTGTATTCAAGAGATGAAATGCATAAGGAATTCATTAAGAAATCGGGCTTTGGTGGGACAGCTTTGATTTGACACTTTTGAAATACGATCCAGGTCATGGCAGTGAGTGATGCAGACCTCTTTTTTGGCAAGAGCATCTGGACTTTATTATTTTAAATCAGGTTGTGGGGTGCTGGTATCCACTCCTCTATGAAACTGCTACTGTAGCAGACCTTATATCCTGAGATTATTTGGGAAATTAATATGGGTTCTAAATATTTATAAATAAATTTTACATTTATTCTTGATTTTGTTGTTTTGTACCTCACTTCATAAATCTTTAGAGCTCCAAGGTAACAACCTTTTATGGTTTATTTATAACGGTGGTCTTCATGCCACAGATAAATCTGTGTCATTTGATTATTTAATTTCTTCCCTCAGCATAAGTAACACTGAATAGATTATTTATGAATATTTGTTAAATGAATGGAAAATTACTCCAAAATAACCTATCATTAAAAACATGTGAGTGGGCCGGGCACAGTGGCTCATGGAATCCCAGCACTTTGGGAGGCCCAGGTGGGTGGATCATTTGAGGTCAGGAGTTTGAAACCAGCCTGGGCAACATGGTGAAACCCGGTCTCTACTAAAAATACAGAAATTAGCTGGGCATCACCATGCCCTGGTGCCATTGCTGGGCACCTGCAATCCCAGCTACTCGGGAGGCTGAGGCAGGAGAATGGCGTGAACCCAGGAGGCGGAGCTTGCAGTGAGCCAAGATCGCGCCACTGCACTCCAGCCTGGGCAACAGGGCGAGACTCCGTTTCAAAAAAAAAAAAAGAAGAAATCTGTGCCAGCTCTGTAGATCTAGGATGCAGATTCTCATTTATACATGGCTCAGGGGACCTAACTGGATCCTCCCCATTCTTCTCCCCAAGACTTATCGTAGAATTACTCAAGGTTGTAGAATATTTGTATCTGCTGTATTATATCTTAAAGCTCTCTAATAAGTTGTATCTCATTTTAAACCCCACAAAATCCACTTATAGGTGAGAAAGCAGAGACAGAAAAACGAATTAACTTGCCTGTGATCTCACAGCCAGAACACAACCCAGACCCGCTCTTAACTCCTGTTCATTACCATACAGCACTTTTCTCTTTACCACACAGCAATCCAAAATGGGCTAAAAATAGCCCTGGAAGATAAAATCTTGGACAAACAATAATTTCCAAAGGGCTCTTGGATCTCCACTGACTTCTCACAACCCCTTTGTTCCCCTAAGCTGTAAGATTCTCTGTGTTCCACCTTCTACTTTTTTTTTTTTTTTAACAGTCCAGGGGTTTTTTTTTTTTTTAACACCTATTATGCCATGAATTCACAAGGAATAGGTACCAGCAGCTCAGGCTGCTTCCCATTGGTTCTCACAAAGTGTGCTTCTCTGGGTGGAAAAGGCTGGTGCTTCAGATGAACCCAGGTACCTTTCTCTTTGGCTTCTTTCTTTTTCTGATCGTTTTCATCACGTGTTTCAGGAAGCTATCTCAGCTCTTAGAGTGCTTAATGTACTTGGTACACACGTTCTTTTTTTTTTTTTTTTTTTTTTTTTTTT
>NW_016816177.1:202966-210726 GCF_001698545.2 Rhinopithecus bieti
GGCCTCCCAAAGTGCTGGGATTACAGGCTTGAGCCACCGCGCCCGGCCCACACGTTCTTAATGTACTTAATACACACATTAATTCTCTTGGCAAGAATCTTGCCCTTAACTTGTTTACAACAGTGCCAACAGCATGCTGGGTAACATTGTAGACTCTTCCAATTTTGCCATGGTAACACTCGTGGGCCATTCCTTTTTGAACAGTACCCGTTCCCTTGATGTCTACAATATCACTTTTCTTATAGATTCGCATATACGTGACAAAAGGAACAATTCTATGTTTTCCAAAAGGCCTAGAGAACATATATTGGGTGCCTCTCCCTTTTCCCTTTGTGTTCGTCATTTTGGCCAAATACTGGAAGATGGTAGTTCCAGCCGAAAAGTCTACCTTCTACTTTTAAATGTAAAGTTTTTTCCCCTTCCAATTACAGTGTCTGCTTTTTTCTCTTTTATGTCAAAAATGACTCTTAAAACAAGAAAGTGAGAGAAACTGATTTATTTCTTAGAGAGTAGGTGTGTATTATAGTCTTGAGTACTTTGTTGATGAATGTTCTTTTGTTGTTGTTTTTGAGATAGAGTCTCGTTCTGTCGCTAGGTTGGAGTGCGGTGGCAGGGTCTCGGCTCACTGCAACCTCCACCTCCCAGGTTCAAGCAATTCTCCTGCCTCAGCCTCCCAGAGTAGCTGGGACTACAGGTGCATGCCACCATGCCCAGCTAAGTTTTGTATTTTTAGTAGAGACGGGGTTTCACCATGTTGACCAGAATGGTCTTGATCTCCTGACCTTGTGATCCGCCCACCTCGACCTCCCAACTTTTGTTGTTTTTGAATTGCTCTTTATCTGATTTCTTTCCAGGCAGAGCAGACTCTTCAATGTTAAGAACATAGGACTTTCCGGCTGGGCGCGGTGGCTCAGGCCTGTAATCCTGGCCCTTTGGGAGGCCGAGGCGGGTGGAGCACCTGAGGTTAGGAGTTCAAGATCAGCCAATCAGCCTGGCCAACATGGCAAAACTCCGTCTCTACTAAAAATACTAAGAATTAGCCAGTGGGTGCCTGTAATCCCAGCTCCTAGAAAGGCTGAGGCAGGAGAACCCCTTGAACCCAGGAGGCGGGGGTTGCAGTGAGCCAAGATCGTGCCATTGCACCCCAGCCTGGGCAACAGAGCCAGACTCTGTCTCAAAAAGAAAAGAAAAGAAAAGAAAAGAGCATAGGGCTTTCCGCCGGGTGCAGTGGCTCATGCCTGTAATCCTAGCACTTTGGGAGGCCAAGGTGGATCACTTGAGGCCAGGAGTTCAAGACCAGCCATGGCCAACATGGCGAAACCCCGTCTCTACTAAAATACAAAAAAAAAAAAAAAAAAAAAAAAAAAAAAGGGCGCGGTGGCCGCGCCTATAACCCCAGCAGCTTGGGAAGCTGACGCTTGGGAGGCTGGGGCGCCAAGAATCACTTGAACCCGGGAAGCGGAGGCTGTAGTGAGCCGAGACTGCGCCACTGCACTCCAGTCGGCGACAGAGCGAGATTCTGTCTCGAAAAAAAATAAAAAGCTAGCGCTTCGGAGTCAAGAAGATGGAATTGGGAATTGGAATTTCAGTAATGGTCTCTCAGTTTCTTTGCCATGTGACCTCAGGGAGCTCTCTGAGCCTGTTTCCTCGTCTGCGAAATAAGGTACTACCATCGGCTCTACGGCCTCATGCAGCAAGAGCAGGGGCGACATTTAGGGCAGTCATTAACGCTCTGGCGGGAGCGCGGATGGTTCGAGCCCAGGGCCCGGCAGAGAGGGCGTCTCGTAGCACACTGAGGTCTGAGAGTGCGCGTCCCCGCATCCAGCGCCCTCAGAAGCAGACCCTGAGAGAAGGACTGAAGTGCAAGCAGCTATGTGGGAGCTGATCCCAGGAAGCGCCTGTAGGGGACAGGGGAAAGGAGCCGCCCAAGTCCCTGCAGGGACTTCACTGAGAAATAAATGACTGAGGCTTCCGCTGTGGACAACCGGGCTCAAGCCTGTTGGGACTCTCACGTCCACTGGTCGGTGGGAAGGAAGCCTGGCTGGGGACCCAGGGCTCCTGCCCTTCTTGAGGGAGGGCCGCGCCCCTCTCCAGGCTCCTGCAGCCCAAGGTAGAACTGCCTGCGCCCCCGGGATGCTGCGCCCCGTAATGAGTAGGGGCCCAGTTCCCTGCCGGGCTGTGCGGCCTCTCCCTGGTCTCTCTCTACAGTGGCAGACCTACCCGGGCCGCTCCAGTAGACAGCAGGCTCGCCTCCATCAGGCACCCATGCGGGCGCCCAGGAAGGCTGAGGGAGGCGGGCCCGGCGGGAGCTGACAGCCGAGGGTGCCCTGCTGCCAGCTAGGACAACAGGGTCTGCCCGGGAGCGGTCTATGCACGGCGTCTGTGTCCAGCACATTTTGCTCTCTTCCAGAACTCTGACAGGCAGGGTCTCACCGCCAGGTGCCACTCCTCTGAGAACCATTCCTGGAGAAAAGACCCGTAGGTGTGATCTGTGGAGCGGAGACTTGGCTTCCTGCCAAGCACGCTCTGGTGGGACCCCCCCCCCCAAGCCTCAGGCTTCCTCCACACACACGCAGCACAACCAGCGTCCTAGCGCCTTAGTCTTAAATAGGAGCAGATAGACAAGGCTTACCAGGGCGGGAGGGGCAGACACAGCAGAACAAACAGAACAGAGACAATTCAGGTAGCAAAGTATTCACACATCCTCCTGTGGTTAGATACCATCAGAACTGGAAGATAAAATCTGCACTCATGAATCGAGAATAATCAGGGACAGAGCTCTTGGAAGTAGCCTATTATGTATGTATGTATGTATGTATGTATGTATGTATGTATGTATTTTGAGACGGAGTCTAGCTCTGTTGCCCAGGCTGGAGTGCAGTGGCGCGATCTTGGCTCACTGTAACCTCCACCTGGGTTCAAGTGATTCTCCTGCATTCGTCTCCTGAGTAGCTGGGATTACAGGCGTGCACCACCACGCCCGGCTAATTTTTGTATTTTTAGTAGAGATGGGGTTTCACCATGTTGGCCAGGCTAGTCTAACTCCTGACCTCAGATGATCTGCCTGCCTCGGCCTCCCTAGGTGCTGGAATTACAGGCATAAGCCAGTGTGCCCAGCTGTTTTTTTTAAAACAATTTAAGTAGGTAGGTGGGAGACAAAATTAAGGAAATATCAGGGTAAGAGGGATAGAGAGATGGAAACTAGAAGAGAAAATACAAGAAATGTAGAGACTCATTCTCAGCAGTGCAGTATCTAAAAAATTGGAGCTATTTGGGAGACTGAGACACAAGAATCTCTTGAACCTGGGAGGCGGAGGTTGCAGTGAGCCAAGATTCCACCACTGCACTCCAGCTTGGGTGACAGAGTGAAACTCTGTCTCAAAAAAAAAAAAAAGCGCGATTATCTATCAAGCAATTCTCCTGCCTCAGACTCCTAAGTAGCTGGGACTACAGGTGCCTGCCACCATGCCCGGCTAATTTTTGTAGTTTTAGTAGAGATGGGTTTTCACCATGTTGGCCAGAATGGCCTCGATTTATTGACCTCGTGATTCGCCCACCTCGGATTACAGGCGTAAGCCACCGTGCCCGCCCCTTTTATTTATTTATTTATTTTTGAGACGTTGTTTCGCTCTTGTTGCCCAGGCTGGAGTGCAATGGCATGATCTCAACTCACTGCAAACTCCGTCTCCCAGATTCAAGCGATTCTCCTGCCTCAGCCTGCAGAGTAGCTGGGATTACAGGCATGCACCACCACGCCCGGCTTTTTTTTTTTTTTTTTTTTTTTCGTATTTTTAGTAGAGACAGGGTTTCTCCATGTTGGTCAGTCTGGTCTCAAACTCCCGATCTCAGGTGATTTGACCGCCTCAGCCTCCCAAAGTGCTGGGATTATAGGCATGAGCCACCGTGCCCGGCTAAAAGTCAGTTTTTAATAAGAACAAACCCAGTCTATACTTGTCTATATCAAATAGTCTAAAAATTTGGACCATTTTGTGACAAACATAGGCAAGTCTCAAGGTTACAAGAAAACAGTTCTTGAAACTATTAACACAAGACTAGCCCTTGCACTTCTTAACAAAAAGATGGAGCCAGAAGCTTATTTTATGATGATAAGGTACAGAATAACTGTAGATTTAACAGATTTGTTACTAAACTGTTTCTTATCTATCTAAACAATATCTAATGTCTAGCTCAAGGTTGTTCTTTTAAAAGTATCTGTTTTAACAGATTCTTATTCTATCAAGGTTTTTCATCAAATGCCTCCACTTCAGCTAGATTTTCTAGCCAAGTCTGTCTGCAAGGAAATGAGGCTTAATTCCACCCAAAACACCAGAGAGAACTGATAATCCTAAACTTCCAGAGGGGGGAACAAAAACTTCCTCTACTGCAACAGACACTGCAGGTAGTCTGCCAAACAGCCATCTTCCCTTTCCTGCCTGTTAACAGAAGCCAGGTTTGGAGGCCTGTAGCGCGGCCCTCGGGAGGGAAGAATCATGATTGCACCAGGCACAGGGGGCCCCTTGGCCAGCTATTGAACTGTGCGGTATGGCACAGTCCTGACCAAGCAAATTCAGGGAGATGTTTGCTGGGAATGGTGTAATTTTATTGCTACTCTCCTTGTGACTCAGGCTGTGATGTTTGGAGCTGGCACAGTCATCTTATCTCCTTGCAGTGTGATGTGACATCATCAGCATGCTGAGGATGGAGGAGCAGAAAGCTGAAAGGAGCCTGGGCCCTGGTGAGCATGGTGAGGTGCCAGTTCAACCTTGAGATAGCTTACTTGCAGTCCTCCTACTAAGGAAGCAATCAGTGTACCTATACTATTCTTAGACAGATATTATGTTCTGAAGGGAGTCACCCAAACTATGCCACTTTAGCATAAGGAGTATTTTGAGCTGAAGGCAATTGAGAAGCGGCAGACTCAAGAAAAGCTCTCTACGTTTCTCTATCTGCTGACAAAACAAGGCAAAAATTTCCTGCTGTGAAGGCATCCCCTGCTCTTATATCAGGAAGGGAAAGACAACCTTTATTACTGGAGTGGGGAAAGCATGGAGATGAGTCTGCACAAACAGACCTATTAAATAACCCTTACCATCCATTGATCTCCCCATAAATTTACCTTCCCACAATTTACTGCTCCTAGAAGCACAAATCCTTTTCCTTTGCCCTGTCTCCACAATTCATCACTCTTTGTTAAAATGGCATACTGGCCTCTGGGTCTAGCTTCTCTTTGGGTCTTCACTTCTATTCTGTGGAAGCTTCCATGTACATGTAAAAACATCAGATGCCATTTGTATTCCTCTTCTACTGTTAATCTGTCTTTTGTCAGGTGGTTAATTAGCAGATCCCAGCGGCAGAACCTAAGACACCGGAGGAGAAGTTCTTCCTCTTCTACAGTTCCTTGCTGCCCAAGCCATCTTATTTGATAGCCATACAAAGAATCAGAAATAAGAATACCATAAGACATCTCAAAGCAATATGGACAGTTAGAAGATAGCAAAAGGATATCTTCAAAGCTCAAAGAGACTACCAATCACCAGCAGTGGGTAAGAGTCCCCATTTCCCTCTGCCTTCATCAGCACTTCTGGTAGCTATGCAGTGGTAGCTCATTCTTTTATTTGAATTTGCTTATACCCAGTGAGACTGAGCATTTTATCAAAAGGATTTGAATTTCTTGTCTCCTTTCTTAATATGCAAAGTTTCTCTTGTATTCTGATACCAATCCTTTGTTTTCTGTGCTGCAAATAACTTCTCCCAGTGTGTGATTTGGATAGATGAGGGTTTGGATTCTGGACATACCATCTTTGAGAATGAATGCACCACTAATCTTAGGCAAGCTACTCAACCTTGTTCTCCACTGTGGACAATCAATTGATATAACCCAACTCACAGGATTGTTTGGGTCATTAAGTGAAATAAAATGTGTCAACTCCCCATTAGTATCTGGGACATGGTAATTGATTAATGCATAGAGATAGGTTTAGTGTTATCAAGATGCATAGGCCAGGCTTTGTGGCTCATGCCTGTAAGCCTAGCACTTTGGGAGGCCAAAGCAGGTGGATCACCTGAGGCCAGGAGTTCTAGACCAGCCTGGCCAACATGGTGAAGCCCCATCTCTACTAAAAATACAAAAATTAGCCGGGCATGGTGGCGGGTGCCTGTAATTCCAGCTACTCGGGAGGCTGAGGCAGGAGAATCGTTTGAACATGGGAGGTGGAGGTTGCAGTGAGCTGAGATCACGCCACTGTACTCCAGCCTGGGCAACAAGAGTGAGACTCCATCTCAAAAAAAAAAAAAGAAAAGAAAAGAAAACTCACGGATTCTTAGAGCAAAAAGGAATCTAAGAAACCGTTGAATGTATTGATCATTGAATGACGATATTGAGACAGCACTTATCATGTTCTCAGGGCTGTTTTGGGAATTTTTAAATATATTATCCCATTGTTATGAGCTCAGTACTCACAGCAATTCTATGTAATAGAAGAGGGAATTCACTATGGGAGTTGGCTCATGTAATTATGGAAGCTGAGAAGTCCCACAATCTGCTGTCTGTAAGCGGGAGAGCCAGGGAAATCAATGGTGTAATTCAGTCCAGGTCCACAGGCTTGAGGACCAGCAGACCTGAGGGTGTAACCCTCCATCTGAGGCTGGTGTCCTGAAAAATCAGGGGGCTGCTGGTATAAGTCCCGGAGTCCAAAGGCAGGAGAACCTGGAGCTCTGATGTCCAAGGGCAGGAGAAGAAGGGTGTCCCAGCTTCAGAAGAGAGAGTGAGCTCACCTTTCTTCTGCCTTCTTCTACCTAGACCCTCAGCAAATTGGATAGGGTCCACTCACTTTGGGTGAGGGCATCTTCCTTACTCAGTTTGCGGATTCAAATGCCAGTCTCTTCCAGAAACACCCTTAGAGACACACCCAGAAATAATGTTTTACCAGCTATTTGGACATCCCTTATCCCAGTCAAGTTGACACCTAAAAATAACCATCACATCTCCCAGAGATTGGCAAGGAAGTCTTTTGCAGACGATCAGGAGGAACCACCTACCCTACATCACACATCTGTGGGCCTGCTTCTGGGAAGAGGGCCCATAGCTTCCCTCTGGCTCTCAAAGGGATCAAGCAAACTGCCAGTCTAAATCCTAGGCGCCCTTCAAAAACCTGACAGATGCAATTTTCTTTTCCTTTTGCAATGAAGAGAGCTCCCTGCACTGCAGGAGCGCCCTGCGTGGGTCTTACTTGTGTGGATAAAGGAGAGGCAATAGATGGCGAGGGTCTCTGCATCTTTTTGCATCCCAACCGGGCACTCATTAAGCAAGTTAACAGCCTGGAGATTTTAACTGGAACGGGTGTTCTCTGCAAATAATTGCTTTGAGGACTTAACTCTGCTGAATCACCAGAATTTGTGTGAGAGTCTGGAATCTGGGCTCTTGTTAAGAACCTTGTTAATATTAGTCCTGCCCCTGCCCCTGGGCATGGACTTTATGTAAGCCATCCCTGATTTCTGAAGAACGTTGGGAAGAGACAGCCTGCAGCCACTCAGTTCACTTCATCTCAACTAGAATTAAGGCTGGATGGCCTTTTTTTTTTTTTTTTTTTTTGAGACAGAGTCTTGCTCTGTCACCCAGGCTGGGGTACAGTGGTGTGATCTTGGCTCACTGCAACCTCCGCCTCCCGAGTTCAAGTGATTCTCCTCCCTCAGCAGCTGGGATTACAGGCACGTGCCACCATGCCCAGCTAATTTTTTTTTTTTTTTTTTTTTTTTTTTTT
>NW_016816177.1:212645-217552 GCF_001698545.2 Rhinopithecus bieti
CGGTGAAACCCCGTCTCTACTAAAAAATACAAAAAACTAGCCGGGCGAGGTGGTGGGTGCCTGTAGTCCCAGCTACTCGGGAGGCTGAGGCAAGAGAATGGCGTAAACCCGGGAGGCGGAGCTTGCAGTGAGCTGAGATCCGGCCACTGCACTCCAGGCTGGGCGACAGAGCGAGACTCTGTCTCAAAAAAAAAAAAAAAAAAAAAGGATTACTATTGTTATTCGTATTGTCATTGTTCTTATCACTCATATGCAGGATAGCTATAAATAGGACAATTCATAAAAATGCCTGCAGAAATTCCTGAATGAATATAAAACTTTTTATGAATAATCAGTATAATCACTAAATCCAGATAAAGTATTATTGTAGGCAAGACCCACCGATGGACGCTAATATTGGTGGGGAAAAGCTTGAGGAGAAACAGCATGTTTACATTGTCTTGAAATAACTCCCTCATTAATAATCACACTGTACCAGCGGAGAAACCCAGCGGGCAGCACTTTACTGGGTGAAGGGAGTTCACATCACCAAGAAGACGACGTATCGAATGACGAAGCCCCGTGGGGATGCATTGCACTGAGGGCACAGCGTTATTTATGCAGCATTCTTGCTAAAAGTGTAGCCTCAATCAGATCATGAGAGAACATCAGACGGCCCCAGAACAACAGACACTCCACAGCAATAACTGACCAGGACTCTGCAGAGGTGTGTTCGGGTCACTGAGAGACAGTCCCAGATTGGAGGAGACTAAGAAGCTGCAACAAGTTAATGCAAGGGGGCTCCCAGATGGGATCCCGGAAGAGAAAAAGGGTATTAGTGGTGCAACTGACCAAATTCAATTTAGATCTGTAGTTTATTTTGCATCATGTCACTGCTAATTTCCTGGGTTTGATCATTTTGCCCTGGCTATGAAAGATGTGAACGTTGGGAATCCTGGGTGAGGATATATAAGAACTCGCTGTCCTATCTGTGAAGTTTTCTCTAAGTCCAATATTATTTCAAAATAAAAAAGTATAAAGGAAAGAAGCAATGGCTACAAGCAGGATGGTTCTTTCCCACTTGAGCCCCAAATCAACCACATGCCCCCCAGACAGTTGTTCTCCAGTTACTGCCAGCAATCTGCGATCTGGCTGCTTCTCACAGGGGAAACTGTCACAGCCCCCAGAAGAACCATGGTAGGGACTGATTGATTGATTTGTAAATTAAGTTCTGGGCAAAATAGGAAAGTGCTGGTTATTAATGATAAAAGAACTGGCTGTTGCTTACCAACAGCTGGCATATGATAAGCAGAAGCTTGAATTCAGGGATCTTCAAAGACATAATAGGCAAACTGACCAAAATGTGCTCAGCACTGCAAATGCATGGCATCACAGGGCTCGCAGGCTGGTGGAGAGGTCGTGGGGGGCAGCAGGGAATAAACAGCACTCCTCTCTTCTCCTCCTGCGTTCTGAAGCAATTCACAGTACAGTCAGCTAAAGAGCAAAATGGCAGTTTACTAGTGTTTAACTTCATTGGGGAAAAGGGTTTTTCCTCTGCCTTCCAATAGACTTTTTCCTAATCTTACCCCAGTTTCACCCAATCATAGGCACGTGTGAGTAATCACAGCCCCTGAAATGACAGAAGAATACAATGACTATGTCTTAGACAGCTCGTTACTTCCCCAAATCGTAAAAGAGCCAGGAACCCTCCGCTTCCCCTCTCTAGACACCCACCAAAAAGTTCCCGTCTTCCCTTCCACAGGCCGGAGTGAAGGGGAAGAGAGTAGAAATTCCTTATTCGTAGGTGAAGGGATTCAGAATGTGCTGCTCCAAAATACACACTTTGACATCAGGATTAATTGGAATTGACAGCAACTGAGAAGATGCAGATGCAAGAAAAACTCTTTGCCCTCCAAATTGGCAAAGATATCCCCCTTCTCTCTGCTAGGAAGGACAGAAGCTGATCACCAGAGACAATTCTAGAGGCTTATCTGCAGGAGAAAACACTAGAGGATCCTACATAACAAACCTTACTAACCACCCTTATCTTCCACTCTACCCATAGATGATTTTCCTTCCCACAGGTTGCTGTAACTAGAAGCTCAAAGTCCTTGTCCTTTATCTCATCACTTCTCTACAAATGTATTGTTCTTTGATAAGGATAGAAGCCCACATGTTCACCCCCGCTTTGAATTACTCATCTCTGAGTGCTCTTGTGTGTGTGTGTGTGTGTGTGTGTGTGTGTGTGTGCGCGCGCGCGGTGCACGTGCTAATAAGCTTGTTTGTTTTTCTCTTGTTAATCTGTCTTCTGTCAGTCCAATTTACAGGGCCTCCTCCAATGAACCCAAGATAGGTGGAGAGAAGAGAAAATTTTCCTCTCCTACATGGGCTAAGCTCAGAATGCTGCGAAAAGAGGGAAAATACATTTCCTATAGCCCATACCTAAAAGTCTAGCAAAAGTACAGGAATTAAGATTTCCAGGGCCTGGGAGCTGGGTGTGGTAGTAAATGGGGTGTTAATGTTTGATGAGGACAGAGATTCCATTTTGCAAGATTGTAAGAGGTCTTAGAGCCAGGCATAGTGGCTCACGCCTGTAATTTCAGGAGTTCAAGACTAGCCTGGGCAACATGGTGAAACCCCATCTCTATAAAATACAAAAAGCAGGTGGGGTGGGGGGGGTATGGTGTTTTGGGGATGGATGGTGGTGATGGTAGCACAACAGTATGTTTATTTTGTCTTTTTTTTATTTTTTATTTTTAGAGATGAGGTCTTGTTCTGTCACCCAAGCTAGAGTGCAGTGATGTAATCACAGCTCACTGTAACGTCAAACTCCTGGGCTCAAGAGATCCTCTTGCTTTAGCCTCTCCAAGCTGGGGACTACATGCATGTGGCACCATGCCAGGCTAATTTTTTTTTTTTTTCACTCTTTCATGGAGACAAGATCTTGCCATCTTGCCCAAGCTAGTCTCGAACTCCTGGGCTCAAATAATCCTCCTGTCTTGGCCTCCCAAAGTGCTCGGATTACAGGTGTGAGCCACTATAATATGCACAATATGAATGTACTTAATGCCACTGAACTGTATGCTTGAAAATGGTCATGATGGTACATTTTATGTAATGTATGGTTTATCACAATTTAAGTTTTAAAAAGTTTTTTTTTTTTTTTTTTTTTTTTTGAGACGGAGTCTTGCTCTGTCTCCCAGGCTGGAGTACAGTGGCACGATCTTGGCTCACTGCCACCTCCGCCTCCCAGGTTCAAGTGATTCTCCTGCCTCAACCTCCTGAGTAGCTGGGATTACAGGTGTCGGCCACCAGGCCTGGCTAATATTTGTATTTTTAGTAGAGATGGGGTTTCACCATGTTGGCCAGGCTCATCTCGAACTCCTGACCTCAGGTGATCCACCCACCTCTGCTTCCCAAAGTGCTGAGATTACAGGCGTGAGCTACCGCACTCGGCACAATTTAAGTTTTTAATTAAGAAATGAAAAGAAATAGTACATGAATTATTAGCATGGCTGCAAATCCATTATGACTATACTGTATCAATACTATTTGAAAGCCAAATCACATAGCATCACTAAGTCTAGATTTATATCCACTCTGGTGAAGAAGTAGAAAATGGTCTCAGAAACTTTTTTTAGTTATTCTGTCTCCGAGGACTACAGCATAGAGATGGTAAGAAAATATTCCTATAAACATTCCTACTTGCTTCAGGAGTAAATGAGAGGATGGTTTGGGTTTCTCAATCATGAACAAGGGAAGAAGCTCATTTGTGGATCTTATCAAAGAAGAAGTCGGTGGAGACAGAAGATTCCAGGGAAACAATCTATGACATTGTTTTGTTCTGTGTCAAAGGCAACGTTGCTAGACTCAGATAAGTGAATGGGCACTGGCCAAGATGGTGGTGGTTAGGGTGAGAAGGCACCACGCCTCCTCCCTGCAGGCAGGCATGTTTTCTGCCCCAGATCTCATCTTTATTCCTTGGATACGAAGTGTCTCTGAGATGGCTCCAGATGGAACCTGAACCCATGACCTCCCCACATAAAGACATGCGTGACACCCATTACACCATCTGGGGCTCATAAAACCACATGCTCTGTCTTTTCCTGGCTCTCAAGCTGTTCGAAAGCTGAACAGCAATATTTGGGACCGCTCTGGTTTATTCGTGGACTTTAATTCAAAACACATTTCCACAAAGAGAGGCAGAACAAAGCACAATAGCACTAAAGTTCAATTTACATTCTCAGTCAGTGAGACAAAATGGAAATAGAAAACAGTTGTGGGAGAGTCGTTTGTAACCAAACTACGGCTCCAAAAGCGCCTTTCCTATAATGTCATGGAGTAAAAGGCATTTTAGAAACCGCCAGCAAACACTTAAGTGACCAAAAAAGGAGAGGTGAAGGCTTTCTATTAAAAAAAAAAAAAATTATTAAAGAGCTGATGATGTCGTCTGATCTCTCCCTCCTAATTTGGCAGATACAAGGTTACTTCCATATTTCCTGATTTAAAAGACTTTCCTTGTCTTGACGGTTGTTCGGATGCTGCCGGTCCCTGGGAAGCCAGTGCTGTCATGGAAATCCCTGCACACGCCACACAGGTTTCCTTCGGTTTGGCGAGACATTCCCAGATGACCGCAGAGCTTGTCTGCCATCACATCTCCGTGATTTCCAGGTACAAATTTGCCGTAGTAAGTTATGTCTGGCTTGTTCTGCAAAAAAAATATACCAAGTGCTAACAGATGGACACAATTGCAGCCACTATGTCAGCGACATGGTTAAGAAACAGTGTGCAGAGCACGTGCCCTCCTTACGTGGTTAGAAACGCTGCAGAGTCTCAGTGATAAATAAAGGGGCTCTCTGACTTCAATTTCATTAGAAACGCTGCAGAGTCTCAGTGATAAATAAAGGGGCTCTCTGACTTCAATTTCA
>NW_016816177.1:220891-225138 GCF_001698545.2 Rhinopithecus bieti
TTTTGTCTTGAGACGGAAATCTCACTCTGTCATCCGGGCTGGAGTGCAGTGGTGCGATCTCAGCTCACTGCAAGCTCTGCCTCCCGGATTCACGCCATTCTCCTGCCTCAGCCTCCCGAGTAGCTGGGACTATACGCGCCCGCCACCACACCCGACTAATTTTTTGTATTTTTTAGTAGAGACGGGCTTTCACCATGTTAGCCAGGATGGTCTTGATCTCCTGACCTTGTGATCTGCCCATCTTGGCCTCCCAAAGTGCTGGGATTACAGGCGTGAGCCCCCGCGCCCGGCCCCATGTGTGTATATCTTATGGTGTCTGCTCATCACATGGAGTTGTGTGGAGCTTCACACATCCAAGCGGAGTTGAGCTTCTTTGTCACTGATCTTCTGCCTCTGCTCTCTGTCCACAAATGCTCATGACTCCCTAGCACACTGTCCTTGTGCCTGGTCTGATATGACTAGTCATGGTCCCACACCTCCATGTCTGTTTGTGCTGTGCCCTGTATGGAAGTAATCTTCCTCCTGTAAGCATGGTCTACAGTCATAGAAACAATAGACAAGACTGTTGTGATAATAAAACGAGATGCCCTAAGGGATCTACTGTATGCTGGACATTCACTTCCTTACCTCCATTGTGGAATAGTTGTCCAATTTCCCCTTGGTAATCAAGATCAATCACCCCAGCCAGCACTAGCTCTTTTTGCAGCATATTGATTCAGAGGCATGAGGAACCCAAAGTGGCCAGGTTGCAGTCAACTTCCAGTTCAATTGAACCATTGTTTTTGTCCTCCCACTGAAACTAAGACTTCTAGGCCAGTGGAGCATAAAGGCACAGGAACAGGAAGCAAAACTTTTGCTAGTGGGTCACTAGGGGTGATGGTGGGTGGTGCCTCTCCCATTTCCACCCCTTTGTGTCTGGACCTGTGAATCCTGGCTATGGGAGAAACAGCACCATAGATTACATGCTGATTTGGAGAATATCCAACCTCCTGGGAAACCTTGCTGCAGCCCTGCAAGGTACGGCTCTACCTAACTGGCACTGTAACTGAGTCTTCAAAAGGCCGTTTCACTCTCCTAGCAACATTGCTGCTTTAGGATGATAGAGAATATGGTAAAACCAGTGAATTCTATGAGCACAGACCTATTGCCACACTTCTTTCACTGTAAAGTGAGTTTCTTGATCAGAAGCAAGGCAGTGCGGCTGATGGTGGATAAGGCATGCGGTGACTCCACAAATGGTGGTTTTGGCAGAAGCACTGTGAGCAGGGAAGGCGAATTTGTATCCAGAGTAAGCGTCTATTCCAGTAAGGACAAAACTCTGTCCCTTCCGTGATGGAAGGGGTCCAATGTAATCAATCTGCCATCAGATAGCTGGTTGTTCCCCCTGGGTGATCATACTGGGGACTCAGTGTTGCTGTCTGCTCCGGGTAGATTGGGCACTCAGTGGAGGCTGTACTCAGGACTTCCACTCTCTGCTGCTGAGCCCACGTGTAATCTCCATCCCTGCCACCATGGCCACTTTGTTCACAAGCCCACTGGGCCATGACAGAGTGGCTGGGAGAAGAGACTGACTGATATCCACAGAATGGATGATCCTATTCACTCAATTATTAAAGTCCTTTTTGCTGAGGTCACCCTTTGGTAAGCATTCACATGAAACACAAATATCTTTATGTTCTTTTCCCAGAGAGGTCTATACACATAGAACTTCCCTAAATTTTCATGTCATCAATTTTCCAATCATGTGCCTTTCAAGTATCTGATCATCCAGCCAAACCACTGGCTACAGCCCATGAATCAGTTTATAATCACACATCATGCCATTTCTTCTTCCAGGCAAAGTGGACAACCAGGGTAAACTGCTCAAAGTTTGGCTCACTAGGAGGATTTCTCTTCACCACTGTCCTCCGGGGCTGTCCTGGAAAGGGGCTGCAGTGCTGCAGCTGTCCACTTCAGAGTGGGGGCTGCATATCCCACAGAACCCTCTGTAGTCTAGGAATGAGTGTTTTCTTCCTCTGACAATGATTGTCAGGAACTTACTTGTGAGACCATCAGTGCAGGCTAGGAGAGAGGAGGCAGTGTAGCAAGACCACTTCGTGTAACGTACTTGTGCCTTCAGGGCCTACTTGGGTCTGATCATGTATATACCACTTCCATCTGATGATGGAGTGCTGCTGTGCACACTCAACTTCATGGATTGGTGGGCGATATACCACCCAGTTTATGAAGGGCAGTGCAGGTGGCCTGGTAACTTGATGGTCCGTGCTTGAGTGTTCAGCCTCTGAGACCCAGTAGCAGGCCAAGAGCTGTTTTTCAAAAGGAGAGTGGTTATCTGTTGAGGAGGCAGGACTTTGCTCTAAAATGTAAAGGCCTGTACTGCCATTCACCCATATGGCCTGCTGAGGGTTCCAACAGCGTCCCTATCTGCCACTGGCATTTCAAACACCATTGGATCTGCTGAGTCATATGCTGAGCAGCAAAGCAACTTGAGCAGCAGCCTTGATCTGTTGCAGAACCTTCTCCTGTTGTGGGCTTCATGCAAAACTAGCAGCTTCTCTGGTCACTTGGTAAATGGACTGGAGTAACACATCCAAATGAGGAATATGTTGCCTCCAAAATTCAGAGGCCTATTAGGCACTGTGCCTCTTTCTTAGTTATAGGAGAGGCTAGATGCAACAGCTTACCGTTCATATGAATACCTTAACATGCGTCCACATCACTAGACCTCCTAGAAATTTCACTGACATGGAAAGCCACTGAGATTTAAAAAAAACTTATTTCCCATTCTCTGATATGCAAATGTCTTACCAATAAATCTAGCATATTTACTACTTCTTGTTCTTAGGTCTGTCAGCATAACGTCATCAATGTAACGGATGAATGTTTATGTCTTCTGGAAGGGGAAGGCAATCAAAATCTCTGTGAACTGATTGTGACATAAAGCTGGAGAGGACACACTCCTATCAGTGCAGGTGTATTGCTTGCCTTGCCAGCTAAAGTAAACTACTTCTGGAAGTCTTCACTAACAGTGATGGAGAAAAAAGCATTTGCTGGACCAATAGCTGCACACCAGGTACCAGGGTTTGTGCTGATTTCCTCAAGCAATGAAACAACATCTGCTACAGTTGAAGTCACCACGTGATTAAGTTCACGATAATCCATCCACTGTCATTCTCCAAGATCCTTCTGTCTTCTGCACAGTCCAAATAGGTGAGCTGAATAGGTTTATGGGGCACCCTTAAGTCCTTGATGGTGACACTAATCTCTGCAAGCTTTCCAGAAATGTGGTGTTGCTTTTGGTTTACTATTTTCCTAGTCAAAGTAGTTCTAGTGGCTTCCACCTGGCCATTCCCATCATAATAGCCCTTACTCCATTCTACTGGTCAGGGAACAAATGTGGGGATCCAACCAGCTGCTGAGTACATCCATTCCAATTGTGCGTCCTCAAGCTAGGAAATCACAATGGGGTGAATTCAGGGACCTGCTGGGCATGGGGAGTGAATGATTATCAGGAGATTTTCTTTTAAGGGACACAAATTTTGTTTTTGTTTTTGTTTTTTGAGACAGGGTCTCATTCTGTTGCCCAGCTGGAGTGCAGTGGCATAATCTCGGCTCACTGCAACCTCTTCCTCCCAGGTGCAAGCGATTCTCCTGCCTCAGCCTCTCTAGTAGCTGGGATACAGGTACATGACACCATGCCTGCCTAATTTTTGTATTTTTAGTAGAGACAGGGTTTCATCACATTGCTAGGCTGGTCTTGAACTTCTGACCTCAAATGATCCGCCTGCCTTGGCCTCCTAAAGTACTGGGATTACAGAGGCGAGCCACTGTAACCAGTCACAAATGTTTTAAAATTAGATTGTGATGATGGTATATTCATAACCTTGTGAATATATTGAAAAACATTAAATTGTATACTTTAAATGAATTTTGCATATGTTAATTATATCATCAAGCTGGTTTTTTTTTTTAAATTTCAGTGAGTTGTTTTCCTCCAATTCAAACTTCACTCCATGTGTACATTTCCCTTAGAGACCTCTGTGTTTTTTTCTCTGATTTTATTTTCCTTTTTACTCACCTAATCAAGAGGGGGCATTTAAAAGATTCTGCAAAGTCATGGGCTAGAAAGAAAGAGTTGTTAACTTTGCATAATGATGATGTTAAAGGTGATTTTTATTTGGGGGTTATAAAAATTTTCTATAATTAGTTTTTTATTTTGTAACTATAAACATACTGATTTTTTTTTT
>NW_016816177.1:227120-231621 GCF_001698545.2 Rhinopithecus bieti
GGATGGTCTCGAACTCCTGACCTCGTGATCCGCCCGTCTCGGCCTCCCAAATTGCTGGGATTACAGGCTTGAGCCACCGCGCCCGGCCGATTTAAAATTTTTAAATTGTGGTAAAATATACCTAATATAAAACTTACCATCTTGGCTGAGCACAGTGCCTCACACCTGTAATCCCAACACTTTGGGAGGCTGAGACCGGTGGATCACTTGAGGTCAGGAGTTTCAGACTAGCCTGGACAACATGTTGAAGCCCCATCTCTACTAAAAATACAAAAATGAGCCTGGTGTGGTGGCGCACGCCTGTAATCCCAGCTACTTGGGAGTCTGAGGCAGGATAATCGCTTGAACCTGGGAGGGTGAGGCTGCAGTGAGCTGAGATCGCACCACTGCACTCCGGTCTGGGGGACAGAGTGAGACCCTGTCTCAAAAAATAAATAAATACACAAACAATAAACAAACAAAACTTTACCATCTTAATCATGTTTTTTTGTTTGTTTGTTTGTTTGTTTTTGCAGTTGCAAGATTTAATAGAGTGAAAACAGAGCTCCCATACAAAGGGAGGGGACCCAAAGAGGGTAGCCGTTGCCGGCTCGAATGCCTGGGTTTATATCCAGATCATTGTCCCTCCCACTGTGCTCTCAGGCAATAGATGATTGGCTATTTCTTTACCTCCTGTGTTTGCCTAATTAGCATTTTAGTGAGCTTTGTTTACTACCTGATTGGTCAGGTGTGAGCTAAGTTGCAAGCCCCATGTTTAAAGGTGGATGCAGTCACCTTCCCAGCTAGGCTTAGAGATTCTTAGTCGGCCTAGAAAATCCAGCTAGTCCTGTCTCTGAGTCCCCACTCTCAACAGGAAAACCCAAGTGCTGTTGAGGAGGTTGGCTGATGACCGTTCTAACTGCTTCCTGCTGAACTGGGGCATAGTAGGGGTTGTGCAGTTGAGATTTCCTCTGGAGGAGTGCCTTTGATGTCATCAACATTGGAGCATGGGCTAGCAGCCCGGTCCAGGGGTCCACAGTAGATCTTAGTCATGGACTGCACCTGGGGCTCCATTTGAAAAACGATTTGTAATTTTACAGCTTTGATTCTGGAAGAGACAAACTTAACAAGGAGGTTAAAGATACAGGGTCCAAAGAGGAGTGACAGTATTATAGCTGCTAGAGGTCCTAAGAAGGGGAGAATCCAGGGCATCCATTGGCTGAGAAGGCCCCAGGGTCTGGTGTTTTGAAGCTCCTCTGCTCTAAGTTGTATTCAATCTCAAATTTATTTAACTTTCTCGGTGACGATTCCGGATTGATTAACATAATAACAGCATTCTTCCCGTAAAAAGAAACAGGTCCTTTCAGCGGTTAGCAAGTCTAAAGCTCTTCGATTTTGAAGGTCTGCTGCTGCTAGGGAGTTAAGTTGATCTTGCAAGGTGACCAGGGAGTCGGCAACTTGTTCCATGTCACCATGTAGTTATTGAGATAGTTTGCAGTAGAACTGAGTAGAGGTTGTAATACTGCCACAATGCCAGTACCTAGTCCGCCTAGTACTCCCGCTCCAATAACAAAAGGAAGAATGGGTACTCTTATGTTGTGGGGCTTAGGTACGACATAATTGTAAGCCACCACATCTGGCTAATTTTTGCATTTTTAGTAGAGATGGAGTTTTACCATGTTGGCCAGGCTGGTCTCAAACTCCCAACCTCCGGTGATCTGCCCCCCTCGGCCTCCCAAAGTGCTGGAATCACAGGTGTGAGCCACCACGCCTGGACTGCTGTGTTACATTTAAAGACTACCAGAAAGGTAGGTCTCAGACTTTCCAAAGGCAGCTTGTTTTGAATTTAACACTGATTTCCAGATAAATTACCTTTTCTTTTTTTTTTTGGAATTTGTTCCATTTTTTCACCCTGGCTTGTCACTCTGGAAGTAAAGAAAAACACTTCTGCACACTTCCCACAACAAACCTTCATGCTCCAAGAATGAGTCATCACATTTCTGGATGGAGCAAAGACAGTGAAAGTATGCATTTAATCTTCCAGTGAGTGATCCTGACCCTGTGACTCAGCAGCTAACTTCAAGTGAGCTTTGAGGGTCAGGACTCGGTCAAGGCAATGAAGCCTCATTTTTTGCTAGAGAGGGTGGGATCTGCTCTTGGTATCTGTGGAGACTGTCAGCCATGAGGAATCACATCTCCTTGTGTCTAGGCTCCTCTGACAAGTGGCAGCAGGCTCTCTGTTTTGAGGTATGGAGTCTATTTCTCCATCCCATGAATCTGGGCTGGTCATGCAATTTGCTTTTACCAACAGGAGGTGGCAGAAGGGACAGAGTGCTGGCTCTAGGGCAAGAGGCTTTGCAGTTCTTGCTCTCTCCCTGGTGGAACCAAGAAACCACCATATCTAGCTTGTGTTGGATGGAGAAGGACTCAGATGTTCCCACCCCAGAGCTAGAAGCTGAGAGTGAGGCTGTCGGGGACGTACTCGCCCAGCTGACCCTCTATCTAAATGTGACCTTGTGGGCGAGCCCAGGAAAAACCAGCAGAGGACCCACCCAGCCAACCCACAGAATCATGAAAAATAAATAATCGTTGCTGTTATAGGCCACTCCATTTTGGGATGCTTTGTTTAATAGAAATAGATAACTGATCCAGTATTTGAGAACATAAAATGAGTTTCTGGCTCTGAGGGAAGATGGAGAGAACAGCAGTCCCAGCGCTGCCAGGCTTTGTGTCTGAGAGGTGGTGGACCTCCAGTTCCAGCATGGGTACCAGTCCTGGGAGGTGCAAGATTCTGTGTGGCAAGATGGCGCTCCTGGCTGGCACCACACAAGGGTCTAAGACTAGGGGACCAGCAGGTGCGGTGGCTCATGCCTGTAATCCCGGCACTTTGGGAAGCTGAGGCAGGCGGATCACCTGAGGTCAGGAGTTCGAGACGAGCTTGGCCAACACGGTGAAACCCCGTCTCTGCTAAAAAATACAAAAAAAATTAGCCAGGTCTGGTGGCGGTCGCCTATAGTCCCAGCTACTCAGGAGGCTGAGGGGGAGAATAGCTTGAACCCAGGAGGTGGAGGTTGCAGTGAGTCGAGATCGCACCACTGCACTCCAGCCTGGGCAACAGAGCAACACTTTGTCTCAAAAACAAAACAGGCCAGGCGCGGTGGCTCAAGCCTGTAATCCTAGCACTTTGGGAGGCCGAGGTGGGAGGATCACGAGGTGAGGAGATCGAGACCATCCTGGCTAACATGGTGGAACCCCATCTCTACTAAAAATACAAAAAAAAAAATTAGCTGGGCGTGGTGGCAGGCGCCTATAGTCCCAGCTACTCAGGAGGCTGAGGCAGGAGAATGGCGTGAACCTGGGAGGTGGAGCTTGCAGTGAGCCGAGACTGTGCCACTGCACTCCAGCCCGGGCGACAGAGCGAGACTCCGTCTCAAAAACAAAACAAAACAAAACAAAACAAACAAAACAGACTAGGGGACCATCCCAGCACTGCAGCCCCTACACAGCCCCCACCTACTCATCCTTCTTTAATTGAGTTAGTTGGACTCAAGCAGTTGTACTATGGACGTGCCACAAGCAACTTCCCATTAAGTCACTAAAATTTTAGCAAACCAGCAACATCCTTGGACATGGCAGGGAACAATGCTGGACTCACCCTGGAGGGTCCTAGGACCTCTAATGGGTGGGGGCACTAATCTTGATATTGTGCAGTCACCAGCCAGGAGCTGGGGAGCTCAGGGGCCACCTTGCATGCATGGTCTGGAGCCCATTGGAGTCCTCAGGGTAGAGAACCAGTAATGTCCTGGTCCATACCTCCTGTGATAACAAAATACCTGAGACTGACTCATTTACAAAGAACAGAAATTTATTTCTCACAATGCTGGAGCCTGTGAAGTCCAAGATCAGGGTGCCAGAAAGTTTGGTTTCTGTGAAGGCCAGGCCTCTCCTTTCCAGACGGCAGCTTAAACGCCGTGTCCCCAGAGGGGAGGAGCACTGCGTTCTCACTTAGTGGGAGGGACAGAACGGCAAAAAGGGCCTACATAGTTCCCTGCAGACTTTTGATAGGTGGCGAACTCCATTCACAAGAGCTCCACCCTCATGACTTTATCAATTCTGTATGTATGTATGTATGTATGTATGTATGTATTTTTATTTTTATTTTTTTTGAGACAGAGTCTTGCTCTGTTGCCCAGGTTGGAGTGCATTGGTGCGATCTCGGCTCACTGCAACCTCTGCCTCCCGGTCTTCTGGCTCAGCCTTCTGAATAGCTGGGACTACAGGTGCGTGCCACCACACCAGGCTAATTCTTGTATTTTTAGTGGAGCTGGGGTTTCATCATGTTGGCCAGGCTGATCTATAACTCCTGAGCTCAAGGGATCCACCTGCCTTGGCCTCCTAAACTGCTGGGATTACAGGTGTGAGCCACCGCACCCAGCCATGACTTAATCACTTCCTAAAGACCCCACCTCTTCATACTTTCACACTGATGATTAATTTTCTTTTTTTTTTTTTTTTTTTTTTT
>NW_016816177.1:233509-238453 GCF_001698545.2 Rhinopithecus bieti
ATTATATATGTGATTATATATTATATAAGTAATTATATATTAAGTGATTATAAATATATAATATACAAGTGAATTTATGAACTGTTTATAATATATTATGAACTGAATGTTTTGTGCCCCCCAAATTCATATGTTGAAGCCCTAACCCCAGTGTGATGGTATTTGGAGGTGTGGCCTCTGGGAGGTAATCAGATAGATGAGGTCACGGGCGGTGGGGTGGCGGGTGCTCCATGATGGGATTCATGCCCTTTTCTTTTTTCCTTCAACTTTTATTTCAAGTTCAGGGGTACATGTGCAGGATGTGCAGGTTTGTTACACAGGTAAACGTGTGCCATGGTGGTTTCCCATCACCTTGGTATTAAGCCTTGTATGCATGAGCTATTCTTCCTGATGCTGTCCCTCCTCTCTCCCCATCCTCCAACAGGCCCCAGTATGTGTTGTTCCCCTCCCTGCATCCTGGTGTTCTCATCATTCAGCTCCCACTTATAAGTGAGAATATGCGGAGTTTTCTGTTCCTGTGTTAGTTTGCTGAGGATAATGGCTTCCAACCACACCCATGTCCCTGCAAAGGGACATGGTCCTTTTATGGCTGCATAGTATTCCATGATGTGTATATACCACATTTTCTTTATCCAGTCTATCACTGGTGGGTATTTAGGTTGATTCCATGTCTTTGCTATTGTGAATAGGGCTGCAATGAGCATACCTGTGCATGTATCTTTATAATAGAATTATTTATAGTCCTTTGGGTATATACCCAGTAATGGGATTGCTGGGTCAAATGGTAGTTCTGTTTTAGGTCTTTGAGGAATCACCACACTGTCTTCCACAGTGGTTGTACTAATAATTTACACTCCACCAACAGTGTGAAAGCATTCCTTATTCTCCACAACCTCACCAGCATCTGTTGTTTTTTCACTTTTAATAACTGCCATTCTGACTGGCGTGTGATGGTATCTCATTGTGATTTTGATTTGCGTTTCTCTAATAATCAGTGATGTTGAGTTTTTTTACATATGTTTGTTGGCCACATGTGTGTCTTCTTTTGAGAAGTGTCTGTTCATATTCTTTGCCCACTTTTAATGTGGTTATTTGTTTTTTTCTTGTAAATTCGTTTAAGTCCTTGCAGTCTCTGGATATTAGACCTTTGTCAGATGGATACGTTGCAAAATTTTCTCCCATTCTGTGGGTTGTGTGTTCATTCTGATGATAGTTTCCTTTGCAGTGCAGAAACTCTTTAGTTTAATTAGATCCCATTTGTCAATTTTGCTTTTGTTGCAATTGCTTTTGGTGTTTTCATCATGAAATCTTTGCCTGTGCTTATATCCTAAATGGTATTAACTAGATATTCTTCTAGGGTTGTTATACTTTGGGGATTTACATTTAAGTCCTGAATCCATCTTGAGTTAATTTTGTACATGGCGTAAGGAAGGGGTCCAGTTTCAATTTTCTGCCTATGGCTAGCCAGTTCTCCCAGCACCATTTATTAAATAGAGAATCCGTTCCCCATTGCTTGTTTTGTCAGGTTTGTTGAAGATCGGATGGTTGTAGGTGTGTGGTCTTATTTCTGAGTTCTTTATTCTGTTCCACTGGTCTATATGTCTATTCACCTGTAGCAGTACCATGCTGTTTTGGTTACTGTAGGCTTGTAGTATAGTTTGAAGTTGGGTGGTGTGATGCCTCCAGCTTTGTCCTTTATTCTTAGGATTGTCTTGGTTATAAGGTGCTCTTTTTTGGTTCCATATGATNTTAGAAACGCTGCAGAGTCTCAATGATAAATAAAGGGGCTCTCTGACTTCAATTTCAAACTGGATCTCACACAGTTCATCATCAGCAGAACTAGAAGAAGATGTGTGATTCCAAGTCTTAGGCATTTTCTACAAGGCTGAAAAATGGAAATTCTTCTGGTAGCAAGTACAAACCCCTCATCCTGGCGGCCACAGGCAATGCTGGCAGCTCTGTGGTAGGGGCGGGTGGGGGGCAGGCTGGCCTCATCCCTGGGTCTGTGCTTGCGCTGTTTTCTTCTCTTCCAATGGATAAAATCAGAGCTTCTCTAAAACAGCTCTGAGTCCCCAGGCCAGATTCTCTTTGCCCACTTTGTGTTTCTTTCTTTTTTCTTTTCTTCTTTTTTTTTTTCTTCCTTTCTTTTTTTTGCCATGGAGTTTTGCTCTTGTTGCCCAGGCTGGAGTGCAATGGCAGATCTCTGCTCACTGCAACCTCCGCCTCCCGGGTTCAAGTGATTCTCCTGCCTCAGCCTCCAGAGTAGCTGGGATTACAGGTGCCTGCCACCATGCCCAGCTAGTTTTGGTATTTTTAATAGAGGCAGGGTTTCACCAGGTTGGCCAGGCTGGTCTTGAACTCCTGACCTCAGGTGATCTACCCACCTCGGCCTCCCAAAGTGCTGGGATTACAGGTGTAAGCCATCGCACCAGGCCACTTAGCATTTCTTTTGCTGGCTCTTTCTCATAATATAACTACTTATCTGCAGGCATGCTTCTATTGCACGGTTGTCAGCTTTCTAAGGATGTGGACCAGTCCTTATTCATCTTTACCTCCTGGATTTCTGCTCAGTGCTTGGTATATAGTCAGTGGCTTGTTAGGTGTTTTTTGGAATGAACTGATGCTCTATCCTTATTAAATTCAATGACTTTTCAAATCAAATTTTTTTCAACTTTTATTTTACTTTAATTTTATAGAGATAATTGCCAAGGAAATCTACTTTGAATACATTTAGGTTTTCTAGGAAGTGGTTGGAGACAAAACTTGTTAGCTCCTCCAGAACCCAATTCATAACCCTCAAATCCCTTTCTCGCACTTAGAAGACGTTGGAATAGTGAAATCTGGCTTCCCAGGCTCCCTTGCAGCTCAGTTTGCCGTGTGATTCAGGCATGGCCGAAGATATATCAGTGAGAGTCCCTCGGGAGGCTTCTTGATAAAGAAAGGGCTCTGTGGCTCTTCTCTTCCACTGACGGTTGCTGCAGCCACCAGCAGCCACAAGGAAGCAAATATGAATCTGAAATCCATCCCACCAAGGACAGAGGAGCAAGAAGATAGAAAAGATCAGGATTCCTGAAGGCATTATGGAGCAGCTGAACCTCTGGTAACAACTGCTGCCTCCAGACTTCTTGTTATTTAAGAAAAATACGCCCTTCATTATGTAAACCACTTTTAGGCAGGAGGAGGCCTAACGTCTTTGAATCCTTCCAGCTCAAAAAATCATGGAGCAATTGCTCTGAGCAAGCACTGTGCTCGTTAGAAGGGAAATACACAGCTTAACTAAGACTAAGCAAGGATGAAGATGCCTTTTAGAATTTAGAGGAAAACCTCCTTGAGAGTATTATCACGTTCCCAAGTCTTAGTATATATGTGTATATATATATATATATTTTTTTTCCTGTTATGATCTCCCAACATAAAACTATGTAAAGTGGACCCTTGAACAACATGGGTTTGAACTGCGTGGATTCACTTATACAAGGATTTTCTTCCATCTCTGGCACCCCTGAGACAGCAAGACCAACCCCTCCTCTTCCTCCTCCGCCTCAGCCTATTCAATGTGAAGACAATGAGGAGGAAGAGCTTTATGATGGTCCACTTTCACCTGATGAGTAGTAAATATGTTTTCTCTTCCTCATGATTTTCTTAATAACATTTCTTTTCTCTGGCTTACTGTATTATGAGAACACAGCGTATGGCACATACAGAATATGTGTTAATTGCTGCTTATGTTATCAGTAAGCCTTCCAGTCAAAAGTCTGCTATTCATGGCTAAGTTTGGGGGAAGTCAAATGTTATTTTGGATTTTCAACTTTACAAAGGAATGGGTATCAGCACCCCTAACTCCCACGTTGTTCCGGGGTCAACTGTATGTATTTTTCTGAACAATGATTTTAAAAAGATTACAGCTTTCTTGACACTTTATCCCTGAGTACTTCCTCCTACACTTCCAAAAAATGAGGAACTTCTACAACCAATATCATACTTCACAAAGTTAATAATTCCCAAAGATCATCTAATGCTCAATCCATATTCAAATTTTCCCAATAATCCAACTGCAAATTTCTATTTGCTTTTTTAAAAACCAGGATCCAATCACTGCATTATGCTTTAATCTACATTAGGCCCCATACCCCCTTATTTCTTCATGATTTTGGCTTCTCAAAGAGACCAGGCTAGTTAGCATGAAGTGTGTGGCTTTAAGAATTTTGTCAAACTGTTTCCTTCTTATGTCCTTTTACCTGTTCCTCTGTTCCTGTATTGTCTGTCAACTGGAAGTTAGGTCTAAAGGTTTGGAGAGATTTAATTTAAAAATAGTTTTGGCAGCCGGGCGCGGTGGCTCAAGCCTGTAATCCCAGCACTTTGGGAGACCGAGACGGGCGGATCACGAGGTCAGGAGATCAAGACCATCCTGGCTAACACGGTGAAACCCTGTCTCTACTAAAAACTACAAAAAAAACTAGCCGGGCGAGGAGGCAGACGCCTGTAGTCCCAGCTACTCGGGAGGCTGAGGCAGGGGAATGGCGTGAGCCCGGGAGGCGGAGCTTGCGGTGAGTCGATCGCACCACTGCACTCCAGCCTGGGCGACAGAACGAGACTCCGTCTCTTAAAAAAAAAAAAAAAAAAAAAAAAAAGTTTTGGCGACCAGGCGCCACGACTCACGCCTGTACTCCCAGCACTTTGGGAGGCCAAGGCGGGTGGATCATGAGGTCAAAAAATCGAGACCATCCTGGCCAACATAATGAGACCCCGCCTCTACTAAAAAAATACAAAAATTAGCTGGGTCTGGTGGTGCGCGCCTGTAATCCCAGCTACTCAGGGCTGAAGAATCTCTTGAACCCAGGAGGTGGAGGTTGCATTGAGCAGAGATCGCCACTGCACTCCAGCCTGGCGACAGAGAGAGACTCTGTCTTAAAAAAAGAAAAAAAAAAAATGGCAATAACATGG
>NW_016816177.1:242157-244112 GCF_001698545.2 Rhinopithecus bieti
TTTTTTTTTTGGTATTTTAGTAGAGATGGGGTTTCACCATGTTGGCCAGGCTGGTCTTAAACTCCTGACCTCTGGTGATCCACCCACCTCGGTCTATCATAAAACAGCCTTCCAGCATCACTTTTACTTTTTAGCTTTCTTACTATTTCTGCTTTGCCTACCCATATAGGGGAGGAAACACTTATTTCTACCCTCTCAGGTTTTGTGGCTGGCCTAAGAATTCAACTGACATAGATTAACAGGAGACAAGCGTACACACTGGTTTAATATTTTAACATGTGCACAGGAGTCTTCAGAAGGAAAACAATGACTTGAAGAAGCCATTAGGTTCAAAAGTGTAGACACCGTTTGACACAGAGAATGGTAAATTACGGTGTGACAAGACGAAGGGCTTGGGTTAGGGACAGTAAACTGTGGGATGGTGACTGGGAAATACGCGGGGAGAACCAACAGGGGATTAACATTATTTTCGTAGGCTTGTTTGCACAGGTCCATTCTTCATCGACTCCCAGTCTCTGGTGACATGAATGTTCTCTTCCTGGTACAGGAAGGGTACCTTTCTCATGGGGAATTCTATGACCTGGTTTTAGGTAGAAAGGGGCAGGGCAGAGAACCCTGTCTGCATCTGTTTCTGATGTGCTTTCAGTTCAACTAAATCAATATGCCGAAGCCACATATATCGGGGTGGCCAGTTCTCCACCCCTTCACCCAGCATCCCCACATCCTCATAATGGCTGAGCTGTTCCTCATCGTGGACTTGGTGGCACTTACCTAGATGTAATTTTCTTGATTTTATTTATGACTGAGACATGAGTTTTCTTTTCTAGGAATATCAGATAGATGATACCATATCCATTAGAATACTCTTGGCTCGTCTAAGCGACGAAGGTAACTGTAAGTGGAAGGCAGGTTAGGTTCCGGGTATGACTGATGAGTGGCTCAGCTATGCCATCAGTGACTGGGGAACTTTCTCTCCTTGTGCTGTGGCAGTTTGGATACTGGCTTTTCTCTGGCAAGCACAGTGGGGGCAGCAGGGTAAGGCCTCACATTCGGCCATAACAACATCTAGAAGGACATATTCCAGAATTCCTCACTTCCCAGCAGACTCTTCCTTCACCAGTTAAGGGAATGGAGTTCCACTGAGGGGTGGGGCAGGGGGAGCATGGACATGGGGGTGGGTCAGTTCTCCCTGGCTTCAGTCTGTAGGAAAAAAGACCTGAAAAGCAAACACAGAAACAAACCAAGGTACTGAAGAAAGACAGAAAGTCAGATGGATGCTGGGTGGACAACCAGCTATGCCCAGCAGAGCTGCCCTCGCATGGTTGCCAGGACTTGGGTCCAGCAGTCAGTGAGCTTTCCACCTTCTCTCTGCCTCCCGAGGCCCCCTCTTGTACGCACACACATTCATGTAGTTCTGTATTCCAGGGGACACTTGTTAGAAGTGATTGACTGATGTAACCCCTCATGCTTCTGAGCTTTCAAGATAAAAGAGACATTTGCGGCCGGGTGCAGTAGCTCATGCCTGTAATCCCAACACTTTGGGAGGCTGAGGCAGGTGGATCACCTGAGGCCAAGAGTTCAAGACCAGCCTGGCCAACATGGTGAAACTCTGTCTTTACTAAAAATACAAAATTAGTTGGGTGTGGTGGCGCACACCTGAAATCCCAGATACTTGGGAGGCTGAGGCAGGAGAATCACTTGAACCCAAAAGGCGGAGGTTGCAGTGAGCCAAGCTCACACTATTGCACTCCAGTCTGGGCAACAAGAGCGAAACTCCATCTCAAAAAAATAAATAAATAAAGAGACGTTTGCACTGTGGCTAGACACAGAGTAAGCCCAGGTGAGTGTGTGTCTTAAAGCAGTCTATGGTCTGTGACTATCAGGGCAACTGTCAGGCATGACATGATAGGTTGCATAGATCATTTAAAAAAAATTTTTTTTTTTTTTTTTTTTTT
>NW_016816177.1:248155-249642 GCF_001698545.2 Rhinopithecus bieti
GCGCCCGCCACCTCGCCCGGATAGTTTTTTGTATTTTTTAGTAGAGACGGGGTTTCACCGGGTTAGCCAGGATGGTCTCGATCTCCTGACCTCGTGATCCGCCCGTCTCGGCCTCCCAAAGTGCTGGGATTACAGGCTTGAGCCACCGCGCCCGGCCTGATGATTAATTTTCAACATAGGAATTTGAAGGTGACACATTTAGACCATGGCAGGGAGTAAACACCCCTCTTAAAACCTGACCTCATTCCACTGTAGATTGAACGCACATTTATAGTTTCTCCACTGCCTACCTTATCTACACTATGACCTAGAGCTCAGTTTAGCTGTCACTCCACCTACTTTATAGTAGTCCCCCATTATTCAGTTTTGCATCCCACAGTTTCAGTTACTCCTGGTCAACCACCATCTGAAAATATTGTTAAATGGAGAAGTCCAGGACTAAAAATTCATACTTTTAAACTGCATGCCATTCTGAGTAGTGTGAAAGTTTATCACACGCTACTTTTTTTTTTTTTTTCTTTTTTTTCAGACAGAGTCTCACTCTGTTACCCAGGCCAGAGTGCAATGGCATGATCTCGGCTCACCACAACCTCTGCCTCCCAGGTTCAAGCGATTCTCCTGCCTCAGCCTCCCGAGTACCTGGGACTACAGGCACACACCACCATGCCCTGCTAATTTTTGTATTTTTAGTAGAGACAGGGTTTAACCTTGTTGGTCAGGCTGGTCTTGAACTCCTGACCTCAGGTGATCCTCCCACCTCGGCCTCCTAAAGTGCTGGGATTACAGACATGAGCCACTGTGGCCGGCTGGGGACAGTATTTTTGTTACTGTATTCTCAAGTATCTAGAAGATAATAAAGAATTATTAAATAAATGAATGCCTGTGTGGAAGGTCTTAAGAAAGACTGAAATACCCCGAGAAGGAAGGAATTCTGTCTCCAGTCTCCCTCTGGACTTGCTCTGCAACTCTGACTCTTCCCTGGGGCTCCTGCCTGCCAACCTCATCTACAGAATTTGAGCCTACCAGTTCCCACAATCCTGTCCAATTTTTTAAAAAATGAATATTTATCTCTGTCTCTCTCTGTACACACACACACACACACACACACACACACACACACACACATCCTGTGGTGCTTCTCTGGAGAACCCTGGCTGATACAGCTGCTCTAACAAACTGCCACACCCTGGGTGGTTTAAACAAGACAAGTTTGTTGTCTTGCAGTTGTGGAGGCCAGAAGTCCAAGATAAAGGTGTTGGCAGGGTAGGTTCCTTCTGAGGGCTGTGAAAGAGAATCTGTTACAGGCCACTCTCCCAGCTTCTGGTGGCTTGCTGGCGGTTTTATATCCTTGGCTTGTAGAAGAGCCACCCGGATATCCATCTTCATCTTTATATGAAGTGAATTTATAAACAGTTTATAATATATAATATGTAAGCGATTATATATTATATATTATATATAAGTGATTATAGATTATATATAAGTGA
>NW_016816177.1:250222-275683 GCF_001698545.2 Rhinopithecus bieti
ATTATATATGTGATTATATATTATATAAGTAATTATATATTAAGTGATTATAAATATATAATATACAAGTGAATTTATGAACTGTTTATAATATATTATGAACTGAATGTTTTTGTGCCCCCCAAATTCATATGTTGAAGCCCTAACCCCCAGTGTGATGGTATTTGGAGGTGTGGCCTCTGGGAGGTAATCAGATAGATGAGGTCACGGGCGGTGGGGGTGGCGGGTGCTCCATGATGGGATTCATGCCCTTTTCTTTTTTCCTTCAACTTTTATTTCAAGTTCAGGGGTACATGTGCAGGATGTGCAGGTTTGTTACACAGGTAAACGTGTGCCATGGTGGTTTCCCATCACCTTGGTATTAAGCCTTGTATGCATGAGCTATTCTTCCTGATGCTGTCCCTCCTCTCTCCCCATCCTCCAACAGGCCCCAGTATGTGTTGTTCCCCTCCCTGCATCCTGGTGTTCTCATCATTCAGCTCCCACTTATAAGTGAGAATATGCGGAGTTTTCTGTTCCTGTGTTAGTTTGCTGAGGATAATGGCTTCCAACCACACCCATGTCCCTGCAAAGGGACATGGTCCTTTTTATGGCTGCATAGTATTCCATGATGTGTATATACCACATTTTCTTTATCCAGTCTATCACTGGTGGGTATTTAGGTTGATTCCATGTCTTTGCTATTGTGAATAGGGCTGCAATGAGCATACCTGTGCATGTATCTTTATAATAGAATTATTTATAGTCCTTTGGGTATATACCCAGTAATGGGATTGCTGGGTCAAATGGTAGTTCTGTTTTTAGGTCTTTGAGGAATCACCACACTGTCTTCCACAGTGGTTGTACTAATAATTTACACTCCACCAACAGTGTGAAAGCATTCCTTATTCTCCACAACCTCACCAGCATCTGTTGTTTTTTCACTTTTTAATAACTGCCATTCTGACTGGCGTGTGATGGTATCTCATTGTGATTTTGATTTGCATTTCTCTAATAATCAGTGATGTTGAGTTTTTTTACATATGTTTGTTGGCCACATGTGTGTCTTCTTTTGAGAAGTGTCTGTTCATATTCTTTGCCCACTTTTTAATGTGGTTATTTGTTTTTTTCTTGTAAATTCGTTTAAGTCCTTGCAGTCTCTGGATATTAGACCTTTGTCAGATGGATACGTTGCAAAATTTTTCTCCCATTCTGTGGGTTGTGTGTTCATTCTGATGATAGTTTCCTTTGCAGTGCAGAAACTCTTTAGTTTAATTAGATCCCATTTGTCAATTTTTGCTTTTGTTGCAATTGCTTTTGGTGTTTTCATCATGAAATCTTTGCCTGTGCTTATATCCTAAATGGTATTAACTAGATATTCTTCTAGGGTTGTTATACTTTGGGGATTTACATTTAAGTCCTGAATCCATCTTGAGTTAATTTTTGTACATGGCGTAAGGAAGGGGTCCAGTTTCAATTTTCTGCCTATGGCTAGCCAGTTCTCCCAGCACCATTTATTAAATAGAGAATCCGTTCCCCATTGCTTGTTTTTGTCAGGTTTGTTGAAGATCGGATGGTTGTAGGTGTGTGGTCTTATTTCTGAGTTCTTTATTCTGTTCCACTGGTCTATATGTCTATTCACCTGTAGCAGTACCATGCTGTTTTGGTTACTGTAGGCTTGTAGTATAGTTTGAAGTTGGGTGGTGTGATGCCTCCAGCTTTGTCCTTTATTCTTAGGATTGTCTTGGTTATAAGGTGCTCTTTTTTGGTTCCATTTTTTTTTTTTTTTTTTTTTTTTTTTTTTTTTTTTGAGACAGAGTTTTACTCTTGTTGCCCAGGCTGGAGTGCAATGGCGCAATCTTGGGTCACCACAACCTCTGCCTCCTGGGTTCAAGTGATTCTCCTGCCTCAGCCTCCTGAGTAACTGGGATTACAGGCGTGCGCCACCACGCCTGGCTAATTTTGTATTTTTACTAGAGCTGAGACTTCTCCATGTTGGTCAGGCTGGTCTCAAACTCCTGACCTCAGGTGATCTGCCCTTCTTGGCCTCCCAAAGTGATGGGATTACAGGTGTGAGCCACTGCACCCAGCCCATATGAATTTTTAAATAGTTTTTTCTAATTCCGTGAAGAATGTCAGTGGTAGTTTAATGGGAATAGCACTGAATCTATAAATTACTTTGGGCGATGTGGCCATTTTCACAATATTGATTCTTCTGATCCATGAGCATGGTTTTTACATTTGTTTGTGTACTTTCTGATTTCTTTGAGCAGTGGTTTCTAGTTCTTCAAAAGGACCTTCACTTCCTTTGTTAGTTGATTCCTAGGTATTATATTATTTTTGTAGCAATTGTGAATGGAGTTGATTCATGATTCAGTTCTCCTCTTGCCTATTGTTGGTGTATAGGAATGCTAGTGATTTTTGCACATTGATATTGTATCCTGAGACTTTGTTGAAGTTGCTTATCAGCTTAAGAAGCTTTAGGGCTGAGATGATGGGGTTTTCTGGATATACAATTATGTCATCTGCAAACAAAGACAATTTCACTTTATCTCTTCCTATTTGAATGCCCGCTATTTCGTTCTCTTGCCTCATTGCCCTGGCCAGAACTTCCTATACTATTTTGAACAGGAGCAAGGAGAGAAGACATCCTTGTCTTGTGCCAATTTTCAAGGGGAATGCTTCCAGCTTTTGCCCATTCAGCATGATACTGGCTGTGGGTTTGTCATAGATGGCTCTTATTATTTTGAGGAATGTTCCTTCAATACCTAGTTTATTTAGAGTTTTTAACATTTTGGATATTGAATTTTATTGAAATTCTTTTCTGCATCTATTGAGATAATCATGTGGTCATGATTTTTTTGTATTTAGTTCTGTTTACCTGATGAATTACATTTATTGATTTGCATATGTTGAACCAGCCTTGCATCCTGGGGATGAAGACAACTTGATTGTGGTAGATAAGCTTTTTGATATGCTGCTGGATTCGGTTTGCCAGTATTTTATTGAGGATTTTTGTATTAATGTTCATCAAGGGTATTTCTGCCAGGTTTTGGTATCAGGATGATGCTGGCCTCATAGAATGCGTTAGGGAGAAGTCCCTTCTTTTCAATTTTTTGGAATAGTTTCAGTAGGAATGGTACCAACTCTTCTTTGTACCTACAGATTCATCTGTAAATCTTTCTGGTCCTGGGCTTTCTTTGGTTGGTAGGCTATTTATTACTGCCTCAATTTCAGAGCGCATTATTGGTCTTTTCAGGGATCCAATTTCTTCCTGGTTCAGTCTTGGGAGGGTGTATGTGTCCAGGAATTTATCAATTTCTTCTAGATTTTCTAGTTTATGTGCATATAAGTGTTCATAGTATTCTGTTATGGTTGCTTGTATTTCTATGAGGTGAGTGGTGATAACCCCCTTATCATTTCTGATTGTGTTTATTTGATACTTCTCTCTTTTCTTTATTAATCCAGCTAGTAGTCTATCTATCTTTTTTTTTTTTTGAGATGGAGTCTTGCTCATCACCCAGGCTGGAGTGCAGTGTCATGATCTCGGCTCACTGCAAGCTCCGCCTCCCGGGTTCACACCATTCTCCTGTCTCAGCCTCCCGAGTAGCTGGGACTACAGGCGCCTGCCAATGCACCCGGCTAATTTTTTGTATTTTAGCAGAGACGGGGTTTCACCGTCTTAGCCAGGATGGTCTCGATCTCCTGACCTTGTGATCCACCCGCCTCGGCCTCCCAAAGTGCTGGGATTACAGGCGTGAGCCACTGTGCCCGGCCAGTCTATCTATTTTATTAACTTTTTTGGAAAACCAGCTCCTGGATTCACTGATTTTTTGAAGGGTTTTTCTTGTCTCTATCTCCTTCAGTTCTGCTCCGATCTTGACTATTTCTTGTCTTCTGCTAGCTTTGGGGTTTGTTTGCTTTTGGTTCTCTAGTTCTTTTAGTTAAAATATTAGGTTGTTAACCTGAGATCTTTCTAGTTTTTTGATGTGGCACTTAGTGCTATAAATTTCCCTCTTAATAACTGCCTTAGCTGCATCCCAGAGATTCTGGTACCTTGTCTCTCTTTTCTCATTAGTTTCACATAACTTCTTGGTTTCTGCCTTAATTTCATTATTTACCCAAGAGTCATTCAGGAGCTGGTTGTTCAATTTCCATGTAGTTGTGTGGTTTTGAGTGAATTTCTTTTTTCTTTTCTTTTTTTTTTTTTGAGATGGAGTTTCCCTCTGTCACTCAGGCTGGAGTGCAGTGGCGCGATCTTGGCTCACTGCAAGCTCCATCTCCCAGGTTCATGCTATTCTCCTGCCTCAGCCTCCTGAGTAGCTGAGACTACAGGCGCCTGCCACCACGCCTGGCTAGTTTTTTTGTATTTTTAGTAGAGACGGGGTTTCACTGTGTTAGCCAGGATGATCTCAATCTCCTGACCTCCTGATCTGCCCTCCACGGCCTCCCAAAGTGCTGGGATTACAGGCATGAGTCATTGCACCCAGCCTTGAGTGAATTTCTTTTTTTTTTTTTTTTTTTTTTTTGAGACGGAGTCTCGCCCTGTCGCCCAGGCTGTTTTTTTGTATTTTTTTTAGTAGAGACGGAGTTTCACCGTGTTAGCCAGGATGGTCTCGATCTCCTGACCTCGTGATCCGCCCATCTTGGCCTCCCAAACCTTGAGTGAATTTCTTAATCTTGAGTTCTAATTTGATTGTGCTGTGATCTGAGAGACTGTTTGTTATGATTTCAGTTCTTTTGCATTTGCTGAGGAGTGGTTTACTTCCGATTATGTTATCAATTTTAGAGTAAGTGCTATGTGGCAATGAGAAGAATGTATATTCTGTTGTTTTTTGGGGGAGTGTTCTGTAGATGTCTATCAGGTCCACTTGATCTAGAACTGAGTTCAGGTCCTGAATATCTTTTTTAATTCTCTGTCTCAATTATCTGTCTAATATTGACAACGGGGTGTTGAAGTCTCCTATTATTATTGTGTCAGAGTCTAAGTCTCTTTATAGGTCTCTAAGAACTTGCTTTATAAATCTGGGTGCTCCTGTAGTAGGTGCACATATATTTAGGATAGTTAGCTCTTCTTATTGAATATAACTCTTTACTGTTATGTAATACCTACTTTGATCTTTGTTGGTTTAAAGTCTGTTTCGTCAGAAAACCAGGATTGCAACGCCTGCTTTTTTCTGTTTTCCATTTGCTTGGTAAATTTTCCCCCCACTTTTTCATTTTGAGCCTCTGTAAGTCTTTGAACATGAGACGGGTCTCTTAAAGACAGTATACCAATGGGTCTTGGCTCTTTATCCAGCTTGCCATTCTGTGTTTTTAATTGGGACATTTAGCCAATTTACATTTAAGGTTAGTATTGTTATGTGTGAATTTGATCCTGTTATCATGATGCTAGCTGGTTATTTTCCAGACTTGTTTATGTGGTTGCTTCATAGTGTCACTGATCTGTGTACATCAGTGTGTTTTTGTAGTGCTGGTTCTGGTTTTTCCTTTCCATATTTAGTGCTTCCTTCAGGGGCTCTTGCACGGCAGGCCTGGTGGTGACAAATTCCCTCAGCATTTGCCTCTCTGAAAAAGGATCTTATTTCTCCTTCACTTATGAAGTTTAGTTTGGCTGGATATGAAATTCTGGGTTGGAAAACTTTTCTTTGAGAATGTTGAATGTTGGCCCCCAATCTCTGCTCACTTGTAGGGTTTCCTCTGAGAGGTCTGCTGTTAGTCTTATGGGTTTCTCTTTGTGGGTGACCTGGCCTTTCTCTCTGGCTGTCCTTGACTTATTTTCTTTCATTTCAACCTTAGAGAATCTGATGATTATGTGTCTTGGGGTTGATCTTCTCATGGAGTATCTTACTGGGGTTCTCTGCATTTCATGCATTTGAATGCTGGCCTGCCTTGCTAGGTTAAGAAAGTTCTCCTGGATGATATCTTGAAGTATATTTTCTAACTTGCTTCTGTTCTCCCTGTCTCTTTCAGGTATCCCAATCAGTTGTGGGTTTGGTCTCTTTACATAATCCCATATTTCTCAGAGGTTTTGTTCATTCTTTTTTGTTCTTCTTTCTCTATTCTTGTCTGCCTGTCTTATCTCAAAAAGATAGTCTTTAAGCTCTGAGATTCTTTCCTCCCCTTGGTCTGTTCTGCTAGGGCTGCTTATGATTGCATTGTGAAATTCCCAGGTTGCGTTTTTCAGCTCTATCAGGTCACTTATATTCCTCTCTAAACTGACTATTCTGCCAGCTCCTGGTTTGTTTTATCATGATTCTTAGCCTCTTTGCATTGGACAACAATATGCTCCTTTAGCTCAGTAAAGTGTGTTGTTATCAACCTTCGGAGGCCTACTTCTGTCAATTCAGCCATCTCAGCCTCAGCCCAGTTCAATGCCCTTGCTGGAGAGGTGATCATTTAGAAAGGAAGAGGCACTCTGGCTTTTGAGTTTTAGCATTTTTGTGTTGATTCTTTCTCATCTTTGTGGACTTATCTACCTTCAATCTTTGAGGTTGCTGAGCTTCAAATGAGGTTTTTGTGGGGTCTTCTTCTTTGTTGATGTTGTTGTTTTCTGTTTGTTTGTCTTTTCTTTAACCATTGAGCCTCTCTTCCATAGAGCTACTGTGGTTTGCTGGGGGTCTGCTCCAGACCCTAGTTACTTCTGTTTTTCCTGTACCTGGAAGTATTACCAGTGAAGCCTGTGAAACAGCAAAGATGGCAGTCAGCTCCTTCCTCTGGAAGCCCTGTCCCAGGGAAATACTGACCTGTTGCTGGCCTGCACGCACCTAGGAGGTATCTGGAGACCCCTGTTGAGAGGTCTCACCCAGGTAGGAGGAATGGGATCAGGGACCCACTTAAAGAAGCAGTCTGGCTGCTTTTTGGTCGAGCAGGTGTGCTCTTGGGGGGACCCTTCCTAGTCCAGACCATTTGTATTCTTCAAAGCAGCCAGGCTGGTATGGCTGAGTCAACCAAACCACAGAGACGGCAGCCATCCCTCCTCCTAGGAGCTCTGTCCCAGGGAGAGCTCAGAACTCTGCCGTAGAACCCAAGCTGGAGTCGCTAAAGCACCCACAGGGAGGTCTTGCCCAGTGAGGAGGAATGAATTGGGGTCCCACTTAAAGCTATCTGGCCACAATCTGGCAAGGCACCTGTGCTGCATTCCTGGGGGCCCTTCCTCATCTGGACCATTTGTATTCTTCAAAATCGACAGGCTGGAATTGCTCAGTGTACCCAACCACAGAGATGGCAGCCACCCCTTCTGGGAACTCAGTCCTATCTCAGGCTGACTTCAGCCTGTTGCTGTTGGCTGTGACTGGAATTCCAAGCCATTGGGTCTTAACTTGTAAGGTGCCATGGAAGTGGGGCCTGCAGAATGACACTGCCCGGCTCCCTCCATTCAGCCTCCTTCCTAGGGATATGTATGGACAGATCTCCTGCCTTGCCGGGGATCCTGGGGCTAGAGTATCTCAAACTCCTGGGACTCTGTGAGTGCCTGAGCTGCTGCTCTGCCAAGACTCCACACAACTCTGTGTATTGGACCTAAGGCCCTGGAGGCATGGGCTGCCAAGGGGATCTTCTGATTCGTGAGTTGCAAAGATCTGTGGGAGAAGTGTTGTTTTTCGGGCAGTGTCACACAATCACTCACCACTTCCCCTGGCTGGAAGTGGGGGTTTCTTTGACTCCGTGCCACTCCTGGGTGGGCTGTCACCCCACCCTGCTTTTCTTCATTCTCCAAGGGTTGAGTTGTTTGCCTAGTCAGTCCCAACACGAGAACCTGGATATTTCAACTGAAGGTGCTGAATTCACTCGCTACTTTCATTCATTTCTGTGAGTGCCACAGACCACAGCTGCTTCTAACTGACCATCTTGGTCCCTCTCTCTCATGGCCTTCTCTATGACACTCTCTCCACACACACAAACAGAGGAAAAGCCACATGAGTGAGAAGTCTGTGGTCTCCAAGCCAAAAAACAGGCCATGATGAGGAACCAATTCTGCCGTCACCTTGATCTTGAACTTCTCAGTTTCCAGAACTGTGAGAAATAATTGTCTGGTGCTTAAGCCACCCAGTCTATAGTATTCTGTTATAGAAGCCCAAACTAAGACACATGGCATTCTCTTGCGTCTATGTCTGTCTGCAGATTTCACCTTTTCATAAACACGCAATTGTAGTGAATTACAGCCCACTGTAATCACCTCATCTGAACTTGATTGCCTCTATGAAGATCTTATCTCTAAACAAGGTCACATTCTGAGGCACTGGGAGTTAGGACTTCAGTATATGAACTTTTTTTTTTTTTTTTTGAGACACAGTCTTGCTCTGTCACCCAGGCTGGGGTGCAGTGGCGCGATCTCAGCTCACTGCAAGCTCCACCTCCCGGGTTCACGCCATTCTCCTGCCTCAGCCTCCTGAGTAGCTGGGACTACAGGTGCCCGCCACCACACCTGGCTAATTTTTTTTTTTAGCGGACAGGGTTTCTCCATGTTAGCCAGGATGGTCTCGATCTCCTGACCTTGTGATCCGCCCGCCTTAGCTTCCCAAAGTGCTGGGATTACAGGTGTGAGCCACCACGACCAGCCAATATATGAATTTTTTGAGAGGATGCAATTCAACCCATAACACTTGGCCATCATGTATGAATCATTTCAACTTTCCTCCCACAAATTTTAACTTTCTATAATTTTATTCGTCCTTCCTACCTATAGTGGACATTTGGAATTTGCTTGCTCAATAAACTCTCCTCATCACTAATGGTTGCTAGTATCCTTTTGGAGAATCCCTTCCCTATTGTGTGTGGCATAGGCTCCTTCAAATACACCACCTGCTACTCTTGAAGTCATAGTAGATGGTTCTCCCCATGGCCAACGCCAGCACAGCTGTGGGGAGAGAGACACCTGTGCACTAAGTTCATCCAAATGAGTGCTCTCTCCTGGAGCTTGAAACCTGACGGCAGGAACACGGATTGGAGGTTATTCATTGTAGCAGGCTTGTACTCATCAGACTGACCCTATTCTAGAACTCATGCAGTGATTCCTATTGCAGGCCATACTGAAGTCCACTGGTTTCCAGTGATTTCCAATTCCTGTCCATTCCTTGGTATTCCCCCATACAAATTCCTTTGTACTTAAGGAAAGCTGAGTTTCTGTTCCTTCCAAAAAATAAGCCCTAAATAAAACATAAATTAGTGCCATTAGAGGGGTAAACGCATGTGACAGGTTAAAGCTGGCCACAAATTCTTCATTGTTTCTCCCATGGATGAGGGAACTCTTTCCTTCTCCTTGGACCTGGGACAGCCTGTCACTGCTTTGACTATTAGAATGTGACATATGTGAAGCTCTCTTAGTTTCAGGCTTAGCCTTTAAGACCAATGGCTATTAGCTTGCTTTTGGAGCCCTGAGCAGCCATGTAATGAGATTGACCACCCTGAGGTGATCATGCTGTGATAAGCCCAAGCTATGTGGAAAACTCCCCAAAGAGTAAAACACTATGTGAAGAGAGAGAAAGGCCAGTGAGCCCCAAGACATGTGAGTAAAGCGGCCATCTGGAAAGGAAATGCACCAGCCCCAGCTATCCTTGTTGACCCCTACGTGGCTCACAGACAAACTACCCAGCTGAGCTGTTCCCAAATTCCTGACCTACAAACTCATAAGCAAAATCAAATGATTGCTTTAAATCCCCTGTTTTGAGGTAGATAGTTACACAGCAATAGTTCACCAGAAGAAATAAACATATCCTCAGGAAAATACAAGTATGAGATGATAGAGAAGACCATGACACTCTTGGCCGGGCACAGTGGCTCACACCTGTAATCCCAGCACTTTGGGAGGCCGAAGCAGGTGGATCACAAGGTCGGGAGGTTGAGACCATGGTGAAACCCCGTCTCCACTAAAATACAAAAAATTAGCCAGGCGCTGTGGCGCACGCCTGTGGTCCCAGCTACTCGGGAGGCCGAGGCGGGAGAATGGCTTGAACCCAGGAGGCAGAGTTGCAGTGAGCCACGATCACACCACTGCATTACAGCCTGGCGAGAGAGCGAGACTCCATCTAAAAAAAAAAAAAAAGAAGAAGAAGACCATGACACTGTCACCCACACATGGGTATGGGAACAGAATAGCTGATGGCATTCTGTGGCAAAACCGCATTCCTAGGAGAAACTTCACTTGGTCATAGTGTATTATCCTTTTTATATCTGTAGAATTTAGTCTGCTAAAATATTGCCTAGGGTAATTTGCATCTAGTTCATTGAGGATAGTGGTCTACAGTTTTTGTTTTTGTTTTTTTTCTTTTCTTTTCTTTTTTTTTTTTTGAGACAGACTGTAGCTCTGTCACCCAGGCTGGAGTGCAATGGCGTGATCTCGGCTCACTGCAACCTCTGCCTCCCGGGTTCAAGTGGTTCTCCTGCCTCAGACTCCTGAGTAGCTGGGATTACAGGCACACGCCACTGTGCCCGGCTAATTTTTGTATTTTTGGTAGAGACGGGGTTTCACCATGTTGGTCAGGATGGTCTCGATCTCCTGACTTCATGATCCACCCACCTTGGCCTCCCAAAGTGCTGGGATTACAGGCATGAGCCACTGTGCTGGCCGGTTTTGTTTTCTTGTAATGTCTATCTTGTTTTGGTATCAGGATAATCCTAGCCTCATAAACTGAGCTAAGAAATATTTCCTCTTTGTCAATTTTATGGAAGACTATATGTAGAATTGTTATTTCTTCCTTAAACATTTTGTAGAATTCATCAAGGATGCCATCTGCTATTGTCTTTGGGAGGAAATTTTTAACAACATTTGCAATTTCTTTAATTTTATTTAATAGATGCAGAAGTATTCAGGTTAGCTATTTCTTCCAGAATGAGCTTTAGTTTGTGTCTTTGAAGAAGTTGAGCTGATACATGTAAGTTGTTCAAATTATTGGAATAAAATAATTTAAAATATCCCCTTCTTACCCTTTTAATGTCATGTGGTCTGTACGGACATCACTGATGTCATTCCTATAATGTGTCACTCTGGCTAGAGATTCATCAGTCTTATTGATCTGAAAGATTTGGTTTTATTGTTTTCTGGTTCCTGTTTCATTGAATTCCCCTCTGATCTTTACTGTTTCCCCCCTGCTTGCCTTCCATTTAATTTGCTTTCTTATTCATAGTTTCATAAGGTAGAAACAGAGGTCATTGATTTCTATGCTATTAATTTCCCTTTAAATACTATTTCTGTAGCATCCCCATAAATTTTGGTATGTGGTGTTTTCCTTTGCATTCAATTCAAAATAGCTTGTACGTTCTCTTTTTACTTCTTTTGTATTCCTTTGATCATTTAGCTGTGTGTTATTTAGCTTTCAAATATTTGGGAATTTTCCAGAGATCTTACTGTTGTTGATTTCTAATTTAATTACATTATGGTCAGAGAATATACTTTGTGTGACTTGAATCCTTTTAAATTCATTGATACTTGTTTGATGGTACAGAATATACACTATCTTCCTGATTTTCTTATGTACTTAAAAGAGCATCGCATGGAGTGTTTTAAAAATATCAGTCAGATCAAGTTGAAGGATAGCATTCTTAGGTCTTCTACATTCTTACTGATTTTCCATTTTCTATCAATTATTGAATGAGGAGTGCTGAAATCTCTCACTATAATTATTATAAATTTGGTTTTTTTATCTTTTCACTTTTGCATAATCTATTTCAGAGCTCCTTTATTAGATGCATAAATGTTTATAATTCAGAAATGTTAAAATTGTGTCCTCTTGATGAACTGACACCTTTATTATTATGAAATGGTCTTCATGACTGATAACATGTTTAGCTATAAAGTCTACTTTATCTGATATTAATATAACTATTAAGCATTCTTTTGACTAGTGTTAGCATGGTACATCTTTCTTAATCTTTTTACTTTTTACCTATTTGCATCTTGCATTTATTGTAAGCAACATATACTTGGGTCTTGCTTTTGTGTTTAATCTGATAATTTCTGACTTTTCATTATAGTGCTTTGCCAATTATACTTAATGTGACTATTAATTCAAATACATTTAAGTCAGTCATCTTGCTTTTTGTTTTCCGTTTGTCCCATCTGTTCTTTTTTCTATTTTTCTGCTTTCCTCTAGATCAACTGAATGTTTTTTATGATTCTGTTTTATCAATTTCATTGGCTAATGAAGTATAACTCTTTGGTTTGTTATTTTAGTGGTTGCTTTAGGATTTGCAGCTTATATCTTTAACTTTTTGCAGTCTAGTTTCAAGGGATATTACACCATTTTAAGTACAGTGAAAATCTTATAAGACTATGCTCTCATTTTTCCTTTCCTGGTCTTTATGCTATAGTTGTTATATATTTTAGTTTTACATATGTCAGAAACACCACAAACCGTTTCAGGCCACATGGTCTCAGGGCCTGAATTGTCTGAGCCAAAATCCATCCTCTTAATATATGTGCTAAACTGCTTCAACGAAACAGACCAAGAAAACGAACAAAAACAAATGAATAAGCAAAAAGCTTGTGCTCAAATTTGGGCTCTGATGAGCCTCAGCTGTGAAAGGCATGCTGGCTAAACATAAGGCGGGATCCTGGCTAAAATGCAACACAATCAGGAAATTCAACATCATGTCAGTATGGATTCTTGATGGTTTCAACAATGTGTGTTATAAAATGCTACTAGGATGCAACTGATAGATTTCCAGAGTAATGTTACTATGATCTATTTTTTTCACATGGAAAGTATACATAATGTAATACATAGTTTTGTGTTGTGTTATTAATAACAGTTAATGACACATATGGTGCTTATAGTATGCCAGGTACCATTCTAAATGCTGTACATATATTAATTTATTTACTGTTACTTCATTGTAGTCTATTTACAACAAGCCAGTGAGAATTGCTATAGATGACAATTCAGAAAATGTTTAACTTGAGAGTATAATCAATTTTAAGGATGGTATGCATCCTGTTATATTATTTTTGCTACATTGTTAGATCAGGAGTTACCAAGACTGATGTAGTTTCCATCCCATGTGAATACTAAATTTCTTTCTATCCTTAAGAAGAAAAATACTTTGTGTTTTATTATTTCAACAAGTTCTCAATCTTATTGTTTCAAATTGCCCCAATAAATTTTAGTTGTTACTGTTCATATCATTTTTATGATATGACATCAGTTTCTCAGATAAATCCTGACAGGAGCAGGGTTGGAATTCATGGTATAATGTGTCATTTGTATAATCTATACCCCCTAAGAGATGCATAAATCATGCATTCTTGTGTAGTAGGATAGAAGGAGTTCTCATGTGCTCCAGTGCAGAACTCTGAGCACATCTGTGGAATGTCAGTGCCCTGGTTCAGGTGGAAAAGACCATGTGAGGTGGTGGTCCCTTGGCTGGCAGCAGAGACTCCCCAAGAAAGGTAGTGGCACATCACTCCAAAAGGCCCGATAGAACCAGGGAGTGAACCAGTTCAGCCATCCTGCCAGTGAAGCTGACGGGCTGTCTGTGTGGATCTGATGACTCCTCTCTCTCCTTGCTATTAGGATGAGCGAGTCACATCAGGCTCCCAGACAACATGTTAAAGAAGAGAAGCAGGAGGAAAGTGAAATCTAAAAAGAGGCCACTTGGACCAGCACATGTGGAGAGTTAAATCTTGAATAAACCCTCCATAAAAATAAGTAAAGTTGTAGTTTTATAGATAGCGATATGTGCCAAGGAGAAAATACAGCAGCAAAGGGAGATGGGAACAGTTAAGTTTGGGACTAGGGTGGTCAGAAAAGGCTCCATGGAGAAGGTGACACTGCTGAATGAGGTGGAGAAATCTTCCATGTAGGCTCTTAGGAAAAAGCATTCAGCCGGGCGCGGTGGCTCACACCTGTAATCCCACCACTTTGGGAGGCAGAAGTGGGCGGATCACGAGGTCAGGAGATTGAGACCATCCTGGCTAACACGGTGAAACCCTGTCTCTACTAAAAATACAAAAAAATTAGCCAAGTGTGGTGGTGGGCGCCTGTGGTCCCAGCTACTCAGGAGGCTGAGGCAGGAGAATGGTGTGAACCCGGGAGGCGGAGCAAGGAGTGAACCGAGATCGCGCCACTGCACTCCAGCCTGGGCGACAGAGCGAGACTCCGTCTGCAAACCAGTGCGGCAGGAATGAGTGAGTGATAGACAGGGAGTATCCTAGGACCAGAGGGCACAGGGGAACAGATGGCCAGGTCACATGGAGTCTGCAGGCCACTGGAAAGATGTTTGCCTTTTCTTTTTTTCTTTTTTTTGAGACGGCATCTCACCCTGTCGCCCAGGCTGGAGTGCAATGGCGCCATCTCAGCTCACTGCAAGCTCCAGCTCCCGGGTTCAAACCATTCTCCTGTCTCAGCCTCCCGAGTAGCTGGGATTACGGGCACCTGCCACCAAGCCCAGCTCATTTTTTAATATTTAGTAGAGACAGGGGTTTCACCATGTTGGCCAGGCTGGTCTCAAACTCCTGACCTCGTGATCCGCCCACTTCGGCCTCCCAAAGTGCTGGGATTACAGGCGTGAGCTATTGTGCCCGGCTGGATGTTTGTCTTTTCTACAGATGGTGACAATTGTGGAAAAAGTTAGTGGGAGAGAAGGAAACGGTGTGAGTTGGATTTTAAATGCAGCATTCCAGCTGCCATGTTGAGACCAGGCTTAGCATACCAAGGATGGAAGCAGAGAGAGCAAGTTAGAAGCTGTTCCACTAATTCATCTAAAAGACAATGGAGGCCTGGACCATGGTCAAGTCCCCTAAAAATTGGTTGCTATAGGAATATTTTCTGAAGATAAAGGCAGCACGTTTGCTAAAGGATTTGATTTGGCATGTAAGGAAAAGGGAAGAGTCAAGGGTGACTTCAAAGTCTCTGGCCTAAGTGATATTCACTGAGATGAGAAAGATTGTGGGAGGAGTGTGCTATTTTTTGGACACTTCAAAATTTGGTATGCCTCTCAAAACTCAAGTAGAAATGTTGAGTATGTCATTGGATATCTGCCCTTTGAGTTCAGGGATTCAGACTGGAGATGGGCATTTGGGAATATCAGCATGGAGCTGGCATTTAGACATGAGACTGGAAACCATCACCAAGGGAACAAGACATCCTAATATTTACACGTTAGATTGGTGAGAGGAAGCAGAAAAGGAGATTATAGAAAATGACCAGTATGGTCAGAAGGAAACCAGAGGAGTGTTTAGGAAGTCAAACAAAGGAAGTGTTTCAAGGTGAAGGTCAAATGCTACTAATAAGTCAAATAAGATGAGGACTCATAATTGATTCCTTAGATTTAGAAACATGAAAGTCACCAAAACCCTTGTTGGCCGGGCGTGGTGGCTCACGACTGTAATCCCAGCACTTTGGGAGGCCGAGGCGGGTGGATCACCTGAGGTTGGGAGTTCAAGACCAGCCTGATTAACATGGTGAAACCCTGTCTCTACCGAAAATACAAAAATTAGCCGGGCATCGTGGCGGATGCCTGGAATCCCAGCTACTCGGAGGCTGAGGCAGGAGAATCGCTTGAACCTGGGAGGTGGAGGTTGCAGTGAGCCGAGATCACACCGCTGCACTCCAGCCTGGGCAACAGAGCGAGACTGTATCTCAAAAAGAAAAAACAAAACAAAACAAAACAAAAACCCCACACATTGTCAAGAGTAGCTTTTGTAAAGAGATAGAGGTAAAATCCTGGTAGAAGTGGGTTCAAGGTCAGTGGAAATGGTGAAGTAAGAACCTCTAAAAAGTTTCTGCTCCATAAAAGCAATGGGAAAACTGAGAAAATTGTCAGAATCAACTTTCTAAGAACTCTGGAAATTAACATAAGGTTTGTAGCAATCCAGGGAGTACTTATGCAAAAAAAAGAGGCTGGGTCTGAGTAAAAACAGTAAAATTATGGTGCTTTAACTTGCCCTATTCCCAATTTATTCTCCAGCTTCACAGAAGCCTTGATAACCAGCAGCCTGTTAGCCACCAGAAAAAGCAGAATGGAGGTGGAACTTCTTCAAAGCCTCCTTTCCAAAGAACTGTAATTCTTTGGTTTATTTGATGGTTCCCTGGAAGGTTCCACTTGAAAGGCTGTCTCTATTCGACCAGAATCAGGGCTTGCCTAGTGAGAAAAACCTTTTCTCACAGGTGTTTGTTGAAAATATTTACAGGCAACTGTTTAACCTGACTGCTACACAGTTGGGAAAAACGACAGGCTAACAAGGAAGCTTAAAAGGAAAAGCTGAGGCAGGGCGCGGTGGCTCAAGCCTGTAATCCCAGCACTTTGGGAGGCCGAGATGGGCGGATCAGAAGGTCAGGAGATCAAGACCATCCTGGCTAACACGGTGAAACCCCGTCTCTACTAAAAAATGCAAAAAACTAGCTGGGCGAGGTGGTGGGCGCCTGTGGTCCCAGCTACTTGGGAGGCTGAGGCAGGAGAATGGCGTAAACCCAGGAGGCGGAGCTTGCAGTGAGCTGAGATCGCGCCACTGCACTCCAGCCTGGGCGACAGAGCGAGACTCTGTCTCAAAAAAAAAAAAAAAAAAAAGGAAAAGCTGAAAAATGAGATGTCCATGGGGCTTTGAAATGCTCCAGCACATTCCAGAGAATTTAGAAGGCTCTGCTGTGTGTACACTCAGGAAAAACCTGAGAATCCCCTAAGCTGCCACCTCTGATGGACCCTGAGCTTCTGTGTCAGCAGGAAGTGAAGGGAAAGGCAGAGTTATCAGCTGCCTGGCTAAATGTGGAAGGCATGTCCCAACACATACACACAGGCCCTTGGCAAAGATTGGGAGACTGACTAACTCCAGGTGTTTAAGGAAATCTGCTCGATCAATAGCTGGCCAATAAGCTAATCAAGCAGAGACTGCAGTGACCGCACATGACAAAGAGTACTGTCTTAGTCCACTTGGGCTGCTGTAACAGAATACTATATCCTGAGTGGCTCATAAACAACAGAAATTTATTGCATACAGTTCTGGAGGCTGGGAAGTCCAAGATCAAGGCACTATCAGATGCAGTATCTGTTGAGGGTCTCTTCCTGGTTCATAGTTGGCACCTTCCTGCTGTATCCTCACATGGTGGAGGGGGGCAAGGCAGCTCTCTGGGGCCTCTTTTTATAAGTGCACTAATCCCATTCATGAGGGCTCCACCTTCATGACCTAATCACCTTCCAAAGGCCCCACTTCCTAACACCATCACATTAGGTTTCAACCCATGAATTTTGGGAGGACATAAACATTCAGTCTAAAGCAATTATAGACAGAATTAATTCAGAAGAGTTTTTAAACACACAAACAACAGCTAAAACAATAAGCAACAAGGAGAAGTTCTGGAAAGGGGAGGAGATTCTGATTTCCAGAACTGTCACATTATGTTATTTAAATGTCCATGTGTTTTCTTTCATTTTTTTAAGATGAGGTCTCACTCTGCTGTCCAGGCTGGAGTGCAGTGGTACGATCACGGCTCACTGCAGCCTCAACCTCCTGGGCTCAGATGATCCTCTCACCTCAGCCTCCTGAGTAGCTGGGACTATAGGCATGTGTCACCACATACAGATAATTTTTGTACTTTTCGTAGAAAAGGAGTTTTGCCATGTTGCCCAGGCTGGTCTCAAACTCCTGGGCTTAAGCAATCTGACCACCTTGGCCTCCCAAAGTGCTAGGATTATAGGCATGAGCTACTGCACCCAGCCAAATGTATAATTTTTAACAAAAAATTATGGAGCATGTAAAGAAATAAGAAAGTATGGCCCATACATGTAGAAAAAAAAGCAGTCAGTAGAAAATGCCCCTAAGGAAGCCCAGACATGAGACCTACTAGACCAAAGACTTGCAATCGGCTGCTTTAGGTATGTCCAAAGAACTATAGGAAACCATGTCTAAAGAAATAAAGTATGGCCGGGTGCAGTGGCTCATGCCTGTAATCCCAGCACTTTGGCAGCTCACTGCAGGTTCCAGTAGCAGATGGAGCCATCATTTTCTATATATTTTAGAGATTGTGTTATTCAAGAGAGTAGCTGTATGTCTAAGCATTGCCCAACAAAACTGGTGATTGCCAGTTCATAGGAAATAGAGATTCTAACTGTGCTTTTGAGACTGTAAGTCAATTATTATTATTGTATTTTTGAGACAGAGTCTCACTCTGTCACCCAGACTGGAGTGCAGTGGTGTGATCATGACTCACTACAACCTTAAACTCTTGGGCTCAAGTGGTCCTCCTGCCTCAGCATCCCAAATAGCTGGGACCACAAGTGTGTGTTACCACACCTGGCTAATAGTTTTTAATTTTTGTAGAGACAGGGTTCCGCTATGTTGCTCAGGCTGGTCTCGAACTCTTGGGCTCAAATGATCCTCATGCCTTGCTTGCCAAAGCACTGGGATAACAGGTGGCCACACCTGGCCTACACATTATTATTATTATTTGAGACAGAGCCTCGCTTTGTTGCACAGGCTGGAGTGCAGTGGCACGATCTCAGCTTACTGCAATCTCCACCTCCCAGGTTCAAGTGATCCTCCTGCCTTAGCCCCCTTAGTAGCTGGGATTATAGGCACACGCCACCATGCCCGGCTAATTTTTGTATTTTAGTAGAGATGGGGTTTCGCCATGTTGGCCAGCCTGGTCTCGAACTCCTGACCTCAGGTGATCCATCTGCCTCAGCCTCCCAGGCTCATGCTGGGATTACAGGCATGAGCCACCGTGCCCGGCCTACACATTATTTTTAAAGGGGATTTTGGAAGATATTATTGGCATGAAACCTTGCTGAACAAAAATCTTAGCAGCATTAGTATTTTAATCTAATAATCCTATGGTAGTAACCATGATGATATAAACACATCTATTATTTCTAGCTGTTCCATCAGGAAAAACGTGACCACATGTGTGGTATATGGGAAGTATATATTTGGCCTTGGTCCCCAGTTCATAGCACATAGCCCCAAAACTCTTGGAGTTTCCTGAATGATCATGCTTTTTGTTGTTAAGAACCCATTTAGACCATACCTGGGTTTATCTTAATAAGGTGGTTTTGGGCTCTGGGCCTTAAATAACTTCGGGTTAGGGGCTGGTCACCAGAAACAGCAAACCTTAATTAGAGGGTTGGAACTTTCAGCACCCCTCCCCAACATCTGGGGAAGGGAGAGAAGCTGCAGACTGAGTCAATCACCAATGGCCGATGATGAAATCAATCGTGCCTATGTAATGGAACCTTCATAAACACCCCTCACCTATGGGGTTTGGGGAGCTCCGGATTGGTGAGTGAACTGGGATACAGGGAGGGTGGTGTGCCTGGATATACACAGCAGCTCCTTGCCTCCTAACCCCAGACCTCAGCCTGTGCACCTCTCCCATAGGACTCTTCCTGACAATGTCCCTATAATACACAGGCAATAGTAAGTAAGGTGTGCTCCTGAGTTCTGTGAGCTGTTCTAGCAAATTATCCCACTGAGGAGGAGGTTGTGGGAAGCCACAAATTTGTAGTAAGTCAGAAGTGTAGGTAACCTGGGAATTCAGTACTTGGGGTTGACGTCTGAAGTGGGGGTCAGTCTTGTGGGACTGAGCCTTTAAACCTGTCAAGTCTGCTCCTAAATCTGGATAGCTAGTGTCATAATAAAATGAAATTGCTGGGCACCCAGCTGATTTTGGGAGAATCAGAGAATTGGTGTTGGCAAAGACACCACATACTTGGTTTCAGGAGAATTCTCAACACGATTAAGGAGATTAAGTCAGCCAGGCATGGTGGCTCATGCCTGTAATCCCAGCACTTTGGGAGGCTGAGGCAGGTGGATCTCCTGAGGTCAGGAGTTCAAGACCATCCTGACCAACATGGCGAAACCCTGTCTCTACCAAAAATATAAAAACTAGCCAGGTGTGGTGGCAGGCACCTGTAATCCCAGCTACTTGGGAGGCTGAGGCAGGAAAACAGCTTGAACCTGGGAGGCAGAGGTTGCAGTGAGCTGAGATGGTGCCACTGTACTCCAACCCGGGCAACAAAGAGCGAAACTCCGTCTAAAAAAAAAAAAGACTGGAAATTTAAGATAAAGTTTCTTTTTTTTTTTTTTCGAGACAGAGTCTTGCTCTGTCATCCAGGCTGGACTCCAGTGGTGCGATCTCAGCTCACTGCAACCTCTGCCTCCCGGGTTCAAGCAATTCTCCTGCCTCAGTCTCCCAAGTAGTTGGGATTATAGGCATGCGCCAGCATGTCCAGCTAATTTTTGTATTTTTAGTAGAGGCAGGGTTTCGCCATGTTGGGCAAGCTGGTTTTGAACTCCTGACCTCAGGTGATCTGCCCGCCTTGGCCTCCCAAAGTGCTGGGATCACAGGCATGAGCCACCGCGCCTGGCCAAAATTTCTTTATTATAATGACTACTGTACTCAAGCCTTGTGAACTTCCAAAGTTTGTAGCTATTGGTGAAAACAAGAATTCTTGTTTTATTATTCCTGAATCTGAATTTTTGAAAACAAGAAAGTCTGAATAGCTTAAACAGCTGTACACAGAAATATATGGTTTGAGGTAAAATTTATTTTATAAAAGCCCCATGTTTCTGGATGATCAGTAATTTCAGGATGAGTCTACACTTCAGTCATGTAAGTGGGAAATGGAGAGACCGCCAGCATCATTAAGAAAGAATCTGCTGTACATTAGAGGGAAAGGCAGCAGACTGGGAAATAAAAGAATTTATTCTATTTGCCCTAAATCAGAGCTCAACATGTCGGCATTTTTTCTGCCTTCCTCTCTTCCTTTTATCCACAGATTCACTGCTGGCACATCTCAGGCATTGCTGGGGACACACCAGTCTCTTCCTTGTGGAGTTTCAGGTAGGCAGAGAACAGTCTTCAATCCAGTGAGCATGCAGAGCACAGTGGTCTGTGCTCAGGTGGGTTTCCGTGGAGCCCTGCCCCACTGTGGGCTGAGGACAACAGAGAAGGCATTTCCAAGTAAGCGGCATCTACAGGGATGAGACAGAGCTGTCTGAGTGAAGGGAGTGAGGGAGTGCATGCTGTAGGCAGAAAGAACTGCTTGCTAAAGGGGCCCCCTGATGAAAAGGAGCTCAGTGCTCTCTGTGTTTTTAGAAAATGAAAGATTGGAATAGCCGGAAAGTAGGGAGCAAGAAGAACATAGCACAGAATGGGCCTGGACAGGTAAGGAGGTGTCAGAGCCCCAGGGCTGTGAAAGATTTCAGGCTTTCACTTAGGAACAGGAGCAAGGCAGTTGGCAGAAGCATCGTTAGCTTTAGTTTCTTCCCATATATGGGTGGAGAGGAAACTGGAGCGGGTGGAAGCTAGAGATGGAAAGACTAGTTAGGAGGCTCTTCTCCAGGCAAACGAGACAAGCATCTTGGGCTAGGGTGATGGGGATGGAGAGAGAGGACAGGAGGCAGAGGGCATCAGGTGGAGACTAAAGGCCGTGGTGCTAGGTGGACATAGGAGAGAGGGAGGTGGCAAGGAGGGGGCTGGGTTTCTGTCTTGTAGAACTACACGGATGATGGTGCCATCAGGTGTAGGAGGGAACATGGGGAAAAGATGAGGTTCGAGGCAGGGTTTGGGGTAGGGCGATGTACACCTTGAGTCCATGATTTAAATAACTTGAGTTTGAGGTGGCATTGGGACAGTCATGTGGAAATGCCAGAGAGACAGCTGCAAATCTAAGTTTGGAGGTCAGAGGAGCACACCAGGCTGGTGTTACAGATTTAGGAGGTGCCAGGCACATAGGTGGCAGTGGAAGCCATGAGCTTGGAAGAGCTTTCTCACTGGGAGAGTGTGGAGCAAGACGAAAGGATGGCAGAGGACCAAGACCAGCATATGCCAAGTGGAAGAGGTTAAGGTGCAAAGAAGAACAAGGAGAAATGTCTAAAGAAGTAGAAGTAAAACCAGGGCGCTTGATGTCATACAAGCCGAGGGGAACACGTTTTGAAGAGGGAATGGTCTAGGGTAAAATGCTGCAGAGTGACTGCCTGAGAGAAGAACAAAAATGTCTGTTGGTTCAGTACGTGGATGACCCCACCCAGCTGCTTGTGTGGATTCAGGGTGGCAGACTGGCAAGGAGTGTGGAGTGAGGAAATGAAGCCATTGTGTTTGACAAGTCTGGCAATTTATCTTGTTTGCAGTGGGATATTTGTAGAGCTCCCTGCTAGTGGAGCAGAAGGGTACAATTCCGCTGAGGATTTTCCTAACTGAAAAAGTAATGAGCAGGTGAAAAACTCCACCACACTGGCCTGCAGGTATTCCTCACAAAAGCACGGTGGGCCCAGTGCCCTGGACTGCAGTCACCTACTTTCCACGTCCATGCAGTGAAGTTTGGTATGCCCAGAAACTCCATATTCTGTTTTTTTTTTGGGGGGGAGGGGTCTGATTTGGTATTTATTGAAACTCAAAAATCACGACGCACAAATTAAAGAATGGATAAACTGGACTTCAGCAGAATGAAAAACTGTAACTTATGAAAATACATCATTAAAAAAATGAAGACTAGCCAGAAACTGGAAGAAAATATATCTATCCCTTTGAGTTTTCACCCAGAACATACAAAAAAGAATTCTAAAAACTTTTTGTTTGTTTGTTTTAGAGACAGGATCTCACTCTGCAGCCCAGGCTGGAGTGCAGTTGTACAATCATAGCTCACTGCAGCCTCATACTCCTTGGGTCCAGGTGATCCTCCCATCTCAGCTTCCCGAGTAGCTGGGACTACAGACGCTCACCACCATTCCTGGCAAATTTTTAAATTATTATTTGTAGAGACAAGATCTCACTATGTTGCCCAGGCTGGTCTTCAACCCTTAGGCTCAAGGGATCCTCCCACCTCGGCCTACCAAAGTGTAGGGATTAGAGGCAACAGTCACCATGCCTGGGCAACACTGAAAAAGAAGACATCCGACCTTATTAAAAAATTGGAGAAAAAAAGAAATCCCATGATTTGAGGGAGACAAAGAATAAAAATTAAATCAGCAAAAATTTGAATAGACATCTGACAAAAGAAGGTAGGCTAATGGCCAATAAGCATAAGAAAAGATATAGAACATGACTCTTCATCAGGAAAATGTGAATTAGACCATATAATTTAACCACCCAGGCATCAGATATCCCAGGATACCCCTGGCCTTGAAACCTTCACACTGGCTTTTCACTTCAGCTGAAATACTCTTCCCAGATATCTGCGTGGCTCCCTTCTTAAGGCCTCCAAGGGCTTGTTCCTGCGGCTCTTGCTAGTATAGACCCTGCTCATTTTCTTTCCCTCTTGCTTGCTGTCCATCACAAGGATCAGCATGGCTGTCCCCATACAGCTGGTGTGGTGTCAGCCTCCAGTGATTCCCATCTCTTGGTATATATAACCCTGTGTAGTTTCCTTCTATGACAAAGGGCCCACCCATGCAGCCAATAAGATGTTGCAGAAATTATGGCATGTGACTTCCAAGGCTAGGTTATAAAAGACACTGTGGCTTCTATCTGGCTCCTTTTTGGATTGCTCACTTTGGGAGAAGCTAGAAGCCATTTTGTGAGGATGCCCAAGAAGGATGCTAGAAACCGAGGCTTTCCCATCCACACCCAGCACTAACTTGCTGAACATGTGAGTAATCCACCTTGTGAGACTCCTCTAGCCCCAGCAAGCCTTCAGATAATGGCAGCCCTGGCTGACATCTGACTGCAACCTCCTGAGAGAGACCCTGAGCCAGCACCACCTAGCTAAGCCTCTCCTGCATTCTCGACCCAGAGAAATGGTGTGAAATAATGAGTGTTTACTGTTTTTAGCTGTTAAATCCTGGGGCAATTTGTTATGCGGCAATTGATGACGAATACAGATGGAAAGGAATGTGTTGCTCCAATGCGGCCTTGGACGTAAGCCACATTCTCTTAACCACTGAGAAAGCTTGTATTTTCATCCTTCCAACTTTGCTTTTCATGTTTATCCTTCAGTTCTGAACCTACAGAAAGGGGAGGAAGGAGAAAGTGAGAGAGACATGCCAAAAAAGAAAGCTTTAAAAAGCTTGAAGAAATCATATGCAATATAACCCGTATTTCTGACCCCACCCAAGAAACTGTCAGCAAAATATATGTTGCTGTTTAAACCTTTGAGTTGGGTTTGTGGGGCCTCAGTCATGTGAAAATAACACACAAATGGGGGGCTGAGGCATGATGAGGTCATTTTCCAGAAGGTCACACGAAAATAAATGGCAGGGCTGCTGATGAAATGGTTCTGGAGCCACATGCCCAAGCTGTGTGAAGTGGAAAGCGAAGGTGCTGGGACCACCTTCTCCGAGCTGCACAGCACCACGGAAAGGACACAGCATTGCTGAGGGAGGGGTGTTCCAGGGCAGGTTCAGGACCCTTCTCTGCAGCCCGTCGGGTTTTCCCCCCACACTGGGGAGAGCAATCCCCCTTCAGACCCACACCAGCCTGGGCAGAGGAACAGCCTAAGCCTGTCTAGGAAGTTTGGCAAGAATTTTGCCACCCTGTTGAGGAGGGGTTGGGATCCTCTCCCATTCTCCTACTGGATTTACAGCAGCTCCTAGGAATAAGAACTGTGTGAGATTATTTCCTCACACAAATCGGGTAGAGATGGCCGGGCGCCTAAAGACTTTTAATAGAGGTAACAGGCTAGAGCTGGCTTAGTCATTTTGTCCGCAGACCATAGTAAGAGAGTTTTTATTTCTGGCCAATTGTCTGAGGTCTCAGGTCTGGCACCCAAGGCCAGGGCTCTGCCTAATGCACTCCAATGAGCAGGGCTTGGTACTCCAGCAAAAACACCAAACACACTGCTGGATAATCAGTTGAAAGATCAATCTCATGGAACAAGCAACTGAGATGCTGGAGAATCCAATTCCTTCCTCTAAGACAGGAAAAACAAAGACATTTGCATGTGCTGAGCAAAACCAAGAATAAGCAAGAAAATATGCTATTTGAATTGCGTTCAAAATGTCTCTTATAAGTGAAGCAAATTACTTCTGCATGTTCTGGGGCTCTGCAGAGAACAAATAATGTTCTGCCTTTAATGGGTAAAATTATACAATTTGCTTTTAACAGTAAACCAAAAGCCGCGGTGGCTTCAGATAGCGCCGCGCTCCCGAGGGCTCCCTCCACGCAGCTCCACCCCTGGCAGTTTTGAGCATTTTGGGGGACGCGCTTGTCCCCACCGACCTGGGAGGGTGCCGGTGCCAACGCGGCCTGTTTGTTTTCCTGAACGTTTCCTTTTCTGGCTTTTGCTTCTCCTCTTTCTGCCTCACCGCTGGTGTCTGGGACTGGGTGGCTCTCAGATTTGTCCCGGTGCGCAGTGCAGCCCGGAGTTACTGATTTGTGACCTAGATCCCCGTGTGTCTGGCCCCGAAAGTCGGGGGCAACCGCTCTGGGCGCCTCTCCTGCGGGGGCAGACCCGCCTAACTCCGGCTGACGCCCCTAAGGCGCCACCTTTGTGTTAAAGCGTTCCGAGGCGCAGGCCCGAGGGCGGGCGCGGGAGGCAGGTCCGGGGCCCCAGCTGCGGCCCCCGCTCCCTGGGTCCCGCCCGCCGCCCGCGCGTTCCCCCGGCAGGGGGCGCCGG
>NW_016816177.1:276295-296773 GCF_001698545.2 Rhinopithecus bieti
GGGCGAGCTGGGACCCTGCCTCCTGCGCGCCCGCCCGCGGTCCGCCCCCCGCGCTTGTCCTGGCGGCCGGCGGGACGCCCCAGCCCGCGCCCAGGAACCTCCCCAGCCAGCCCGCGCCGCGACTGGAGCAGAGCGGCGCATCCGGGCCCGGAGAAGACGACAACGACGAGGTCCTCGAAGTGGACCCATTTGCGAAGCGCCGGGGAGAAGGAGGGGAGGACGCGCGGCAGAAAGGGGTGGTGGCGCCGGACCCGGCGCCCCAGCCCGAAGTTCGGAGGGCGGCCAGTCCCCCACTGCCCGCGGCATGGCCCGGGGCTCGGCACTCCCGCGGCAGCCGCTGCTGTGCATCCCGGCCGTCTGGGCGGCCGCCGCGCTTCTGCTCTCGGTGTCCCGGACTTCAGGTAGGATCCCGCGCACCCCCTCGTGCGCAGGCGGTGGCTCGCGGCTTGCTGGGCCAGCCCTTCCTCCGCCACTCTGCTCCCTGCCGCCGCGCCGGCGCCCGTGCTCCCGAACGAGGGGCGCCAGGGAGGGCCATTCTCACCGCGCCCGGCGCGGCTCCCGGCCCGCACCCCGGACCCCCTCGCGCTGGTTACAATAAGCCGCGCTCTGGGGACGCCTGTTTTTAGAGGCCGGGGGCGGCGGGGAGCCTCTCGCTGGCGCTTCCCGAGGGTCGCGAGTGGGAGTGGGAGTGCGAGCCCCGGGCGCGGGACCCGAGTCCGCAGATGTGCCCCGAAGGTCCCAGGACCCCGTCTTCCTCCCCGAGGTCTTCCGCCTTTAAGGGCACAGGGTCCCGAGTGTCCCCAGTGTGTCCCGGAGCGCCCCCCCACCCCTAGGGCGGCCTGATGCCGGGCGGAATCCTGGGTTGGACGTGGCCCCGGAGAAGCGGCTCTTGCGGCGGGGGTGGGGGCGCCGGCAGCTCTGGGTTCTGCCTCTCCCAGCCCGCGGGCCGCTTGATGGAAACGGGCTCTTTGGCTTCCCTTTTGTTGGTCTGTGAAACCTCCTCTCCCCCACCGCTCTGGGGTCGAAGGTGGCCGAAGTGGCGTGTGATCTGGATTGAAATGGTTTGCTACAGGGATCGCGGTCCCTGAGAGCGGCAGGGGCCCGGCCGCCTTCTGACCGCTCCCGGGGACCCCGGGACCTGTAGGAGGCCCGCGGCGGGAGGGGCGGGGCCCGGCTCCTAGGTGAGTTTCCTCCCTGCGCGGCCTCGGCTGCTTGGACCCGGGGCTCAGAGGAACGGCCGGGAGGTTCGGAAGAGCAGCTGGGGACCTGCCTAGGTTGACCGGAGGAGGCAGTTCGCCCTCGCTGTGCAGACCCCGGGAGCACCTCCGGCCCGCGCGCCTCCGACCGGATTCCGAGCACCCTGCGGGGGTGGAGGAGGGCGGGTGGGGCCTTCAAGTCCAGGAGCGCCAGAGACCGATGGGGTTCGCCTTAAGCCCCCGAAATGTGCGAGACGCTCCTTACTAGTAAATGGGCTTCAGTAGCTTCCCTCCCCTGCATTCCTGCAGGCAGGTGGGAATCTGGGGACAGTCGCAGGGTGGGAGAAGATCTGCTTTTCCGGCGCCCTGCTGGGAGCTGCGCACTCCAGGTATCCTGGCCTGCCGCCCTAGCCGGCCGCCCTAGCCGGCCTAAGGTACTCCAGTCATTAAGACTGCGCAGTCTTTCCTGGGGGGTGTTTTGGTTTCAGCAGATGTTAATTACGTCAGATATTCCTAGTTACTTGATTTGGGAAGGGAGCTTGCCTTTATCTCACTGTCCATTAAAGCCTAAATCGCTCAGAGTGCACTATATATAAAATAAGTAAACCACATTCTAAGTTGGTACCCATCACTCAAGACCTCTGTCGATTTCTGCAACCCCTCCCCAAGACTCTCCCAGGAGATCCCTTTGCTGGGGGAGAGGGGTAGCATGGAGGCGGCTTCATCACGTTGCTCGACGTGCTGTTGTGCGGCCTTTGCTGGTCACCCTGCGGTTAACTGTCCTGCAAAAACTCCGCCTTGCGGACCGTGAGGGTTGAGCGCAGCCTTTGAGGGGCGGTGCTGTGGTGGGGGTTTTGAGATGGGCGATGAGTAAAGCATAGTGGGTCTATTTTTTAAACCAAGGTGATTGTTAACAGGAAAGTTCCTTGAGTTTTGGGTGGAGGAATTTAAACACTGTCATAGTTTCCAGTGAATGTACAAATGTCTTATATGAACAAAGCAATCGGGGTCGTTGTCTTTAATTTTTGAACCCTGTGTGGAGGTGATTTTCTTTTTCTAGTGAAATACTCATAACCTTTATAGGAGAGGGCATAGAATATAATTCTCTTCGTTCTGGACGGCTAGGTTAACAAAATCCAAAGAGTATGATAATCTTTGTTCAAAATATGAATAAATGATTACAGGAGATTTGAGTGTTTGAGATCTTTTCTGCTGTGAAAAGAGGAGTCCCTATTATTTGAGTGTGTTTTATCCACGAAATAATTTATTTTGTAAAGCTATTTAAGGGTTTTTCTAAAAGGATTTGTAAGTTCTTATTCCACATTTTAATAGCAAGACTCTGTTTCCTCTAATGACAAATACTGATTTGGGACTATGTACTAATCCTAGGTAGGGTAGGTGAGGACGAGGCAGCATTAGGGTCCCCCCAGCCCCCATTTTTGGCAGCGTAGTGTTTACTTTTGGCCCAGGTCCCTGGCGTGACCGTGGTAATAAATAATGATAGTGATCCGTCTAGAAGAAATCCATCTAGAAGAAAATAAATGGGAACATCTTGAATAAGACGACTTTGTGGAAAAAGAAAAGTTTTTATGTGTATAGTAAGGCAACATATTTTTCTTATTATGGCTGTGTACCAAGCAAAGAGCTACACATTGAAATTTTTCAGTGTAATTGTGAGATCCAGCTTAACGCTCATGTCCTCTTCATAAAGCGTGTCACCCTGAAAATCTGAACACCATGGACCCCATGTGACACTCACTGTAACCGAGGGGGCTCTGGAAAGCGAAGCTGAACTTTTAATTAGTAAAGCAAATCATGGAAAACTGACAACTCTGCTTTATATTTTATATGTAAAAAAGCAACGTGGGTTTAAAATGTCCTTCTTCTAGGGGTAGTTTTGGTGACAGTGCTCTGCAGATTTTAAGGCAATGTTAAAGAACATTTTATTTTATCGTGAAACTTTTTTATTGTTTATTCAAAGTGCTGCTGTAATTGGTGTTTGTATGTCTTGTCTATTATGCTGTGGTTTGCAGTGAATCACTTCTTGCCCCTCAAACGGTTAGCCTGGATTTAACCTCCAAGAGATTAAGTCTGGCAGAGTCTGAATTTTACACTACTCTTTTCTTTGGAAGCTCTTCTGAAATCAGTGGAATAGAAATGTAGGGGTAGGAACAGCTCATCTGACAGGTAGGGAAGATTAATCCCCTTTGGAAAGGTTTCAGCTGGAGGACTGGCTCTCCTTTAAAATGCATTCCCTGGGAGGCCAGGATGGGAAAAGTTATCATTATTGAAATGGGAACTGGATGTGAAGGACTTGAGCTCCCTAATCTGCAGGACCTGGCTAGTCTGTTGTAGTTCTGGAAATTGGTGTACTCCTTGTAATCCTTTCCCTTGGAGAGTTCTAATTATATAATTCCACATTGTAGTCAGGGAAAGAAAGTACGCTACAAAGTGTGACTCCTACCCAGGATTTAGAACCATCTTCCAAAACAGTTCCTTGATGACAGGCCTTTTTTTTTTTTTTTTTTTTTTTTTTTTTTTGAGACGTAGTCTTGCTCTGTCACCCAGGCTGGAGTGCAGTGGCCGGATCTCAGCTCACTGCAAGCTCTGCCTCCCGGGTTTACGCCATTCTCCTGCCTCAGCCTCCCGAGTAGCTGGGACTACAGGCGCCCGCCTCGTCGCCCGGCTAGTTTTTTTTTTTTTGTATTTTTAAGTAGAGACAGGGTTTCACCGTATTAGCCAGGATGGTCTCGATCTCCTGACCTCGTGATCCGCCCGTCTCGGCCTCCCAAAGTGCTGGGATTACAGGACAGGCCTTTTCTTTTGGTGTTTATCTGGTCCATTCCCTCGGAACCTGGAGGGGACACTGTGAAGGACTCCCTCCTCCTCCTCCATCCCCCATCAGCATCTTGTGGTTTCCACGTGGTGAAGGGCTGGGCAGCCCAATTTTGGGTTTACCTTGAGGTGCCTCCCTGGGGGCTCCTCGGGGAGGGCTCTTCCTTGCACCTGCCCGTTGGTTGTGACTCCTTACATTGTCATTAGGATACTTCCTTTTTGGGAGCCCCGTGGTGACCACCAAGTGGACCCTGTGAATACCAAGCATGTAAGGTTTCAAAGTAAAGAAACCAGGAAGTTTTGCTTTGCAGAGGCAAGCATTGCTAGTTAGGTCTGGATTTTTGTTGGTGGCACCCCAGCTGCATGGCCACTAGCAATTTCATGAAGGGACTGTTAGGCTGCAAGGACTGGCTTTGAAAACAGTGCTTCTTAGTGACCCTTTGGGCTCTTAGGTTTTGCACTGTCCCACGACACCACCATAACACTGTGAAGGATTTCAGTGGGTACTGTGGGCATCTTGAGTTTTGAACGTAAAAATCCAAGCAACAAGCGGCGCTCTGGCCCATTAATTATAGCTGCAACTGGCCGGCGTTTTGTAGCGGCCGCCTTTTTCTAGCATGTATTTATTTGGTTTTGTTGAGGAGCTTGCCAAGTTGGAAACGAGGGCGGGACAGCTTTGCTTGCGTGTGCAGTTGTCATAAAATATGTCTGGGGTGTAATCTGTTTAAAATCATATTCGTAGAATGGCCAAAGAATTGTTGAACAGTGTTGGGAATTTTCACAAAGTTTTTACAAAATAGGGAATTTTATTGGTGTGGTTTGCACTGTTTTTGGGATTTCTGTGTGTGTTTTCTTTTAAGTCCTATCTCTGAAAGAAGCAAAAAACTCAAAAGCTAAAGGGAAGGAAATAATTACACAAAAATGTAGCTTAATTCGACTAAGTAGCTTGGTGCTCTAGAAATCCTTCTAGATTTCTAGTGGGAAGTGGTGTGTATGTCTTTAATTGTCGCTGGAATGAGCTTCAGTAAGCACTCTGTCACTCTCTAGATGTTATCAGAGGAGAATGTGGCGGCTGCTTCAAGTCCTCCCTGAGTGGGGGAGGGTTCCCCTAAATCCCAAATGCTCCCAGCCTAATGGTTTCCACACCCTCCTGGAGGGATAGTTAACACAATGGGCAGTTAAATTAAGGAAATGTTTAGGCCTGAACTCCTCATTGTAGGCTTGTGCTGTGGAATACAGTAGCCACCAGGCACACACCACTATATAAGTTAAAATTAATTAAAGTCAAAAGAAATTAAAGATTCACTTCCTCCCCTTCACTGGCTTCATTTCAGGTGTCAGTAGCCACAAATTGCTATGCAAAAATAACGTTGGGATTTTAGTAGAGGTTCATTGAATTGGTAGATGGATTTGAGTAGTATTAACTTTTTTTTTTTTTTTTTTAAGTTAAGGTCTTGCTCTGTCACCCAGGCTGTAGTGGTGCAAACATGGCTCACTACCTCTGGCCTTAACCTCCTGGGCTCAGCCTCTACCTCCAGGGCTCAAGTTATCCTCCCATCTTAGCCTCTCGAATAGCTGGAACCACAGGCACGCACTACCATGCCTGGCTAATTCTTTGATTTTTTTTTAGTAGAGATGGAGGTCCAGCTGTGTTACCCAGGCTAGTCTTGAACTCCTGGGCTGAAGGGATTCCCAACCCCACCCCTGCCCTGGGATTGTAGGCATGAGCCACCTGGCTGGTCATCATCTTAACAGTGTTGTCTTGGATGTCTTCCCGTTTATTTAGAGCTTTCATTTCTTTCAGCAACGTTTTTTAGTTTTCAATGTATGAGTCTTTTGCCTCTCAAATCTATTCCTGAGTATTTTATTATTTTTGAACAATTGTAATTGGAATTGTGTTCTTTAAATTTCCTTTTCACATTGCCCACTGTTAGTGCACAGAAATGTCACATTTTTGTGTGTTGATTTTCTAACCTGCAAGCCTGTGGAATTTGCTTATTAGCTCAAAGAGCATTTTTGTAGCTCTTATTCTATATGTAAGGTCATGTCATCTACAAATAGGTATAATCTTACTTCTTCCTTTACCATTTGGATGCCTTTTATTATTTTTGGCCTTGCCTAATTGCTCAGCCTAGAACTTCCAATACAGTCATGGGCCAAATAATGATGTTTTCAGACGATGGACCACCTATATGACAGTGGTCCCATAAGATAACACTACTGTATATGACTGTGCCTTTTATATGGTTAGATACACAAATGCTTCCCATCCTGTTACAGTTGCCTACAGTATTCAGTACAGCCACATGCTGTACAGGTTTGTTGTAGCCTAGGAGAAGTAGGCTACACCGCATAGCCTAGGTGTGCAGTGTGTGTGAGGAACACTCTTATGATGTTCCTATGATGATGAAATTGCCCAGGGGCACATTTCCCAGAATGTGTCATCATCGTTGAGCAACACATGACTGTACTGTGTTGAATAGAAGAGGTAAAAGTGGGCATTCTTGTCTTGTTCCTGATCTTGGAGGAAAAGCTTTCAATCTTTTAGCATTAAGTGTGATGTTTGCTAGGGGCTTGTCATATATGGCTTTTATTATGTTGAGGTGGTTTCCTTTCTATTAGTTTATTCTCATTTTTTGGGTATATTTTTGACTTTTAGAACATGTTAACATTCTACGAGTTCAAAAAATAAATCACTAAGAATAGCAGGAAACTAGAATTGAATGCAAACAAGCACATAAGTGCAAATGTGTTGCAAATGAGTAACATGACTACCCAGATGGGGGAGTGGGGGGGAAGAAACCGTAATATTGGGCTCAGTGCTTTGACAGTGTATCCTCAGCCTACAGGAGAAACAACAACCTGAAAGCAAAACTGGCATCCTTCTTAGTAGGTTTGATTTTCATAGTGATCTGTGTATATCCACTCTGAAACAATTTTGTGTGAATTGTGAGATTAGACAAATGAGAAATGTGTTAATAGTGTTGTCGCCAGGGTGCTCACTGAGGAAGGAGGGAGATATAAGGATGGAATCGGGGAAGGCAAGGAAGAATCTGGAGGGGTTGAATTGGAATTGGAGGTATCAGTGTAACTCATGATTTCATTTATATATATTTGGCATATATTATGTTAAATTATGAACCGTAATTTGTAAAACATATTTTATTCTATATCTAACAGTTATTTCTTAGTACCTCATTAGCAGTGAGCTTTCTTAGTGCCCAGATAATGGTTTCTCAGTACTGTTTCATCTTAAAGGAGCTAGAGAGGCTTGGAAGGAATGACTGATTATGGGACAGGGACAGGGAAATATATGCAATAAGCCTGAAATGTGTTCTTGTGTTAGAACGCAAATGAGTGATAAAAAGTGGTAGGGTCATGGCAGATGTACTCAGGGGCCAACTTGAAGGAATTCCAGCCAAGTCTGGGACCATTTAGGCGTCAGAATAAATACAGACAAGCATGGCTTATACAAGGAACAAAAGAGGCATCCAGGACTCACCATTCATAATAAGTACATAACTGTATGTATGACTTTCCTATGCCTGCTGTAACAAAATGCCATAAACGGGGTGACCTAAAAACCAGAAATGTATTTTCCCACCGTTTTAGAGGCTGGAAGTCCAAAATCAAGGTGGTGGCAGGGCCATGATCCCTCCCAGGGCTCTAGGGGAGAAAACTTTTTTGCCTCTTTTATTTCCTGGTGGCTCATGGTGTTCTTGGTTTGGGGCTTTATCACTTTGACTTCCATCACCGTTTCCACATGACCTTTTCTTGTAAGGATACCAGTGATTGGATTTAGGGACCACTGTAAATACAGGATGATTTTACCTCATGTTCCTTATTACTGCTGGAAAGACTATTTCCAAATAAGGTCACATTCTGAGCTTCTGGGTGGTTGAGGAAACACTAATTTACTACAAAACCTCAGTGGGAGGGATGGCGAAGATAGGGCACTTCCTAAAGCAAAATGCCAACTGATAAATGGGAGGCGAGTTGGGAATATCACATTTTACAGCAATAACCATATAGATTGATTTGGGCAGGCATCATGAATGAGTGCTAAGCTCATTAAAGAAGACACGTTTGATGAGGAGCAGGAAATTTTCATGGTCTCAAAGGATTTCCCCACAGATTCCTTGTTGGCAAGGGAACAGTTACTAACTGTAGACTGGCGAGATTTGCATCCCAATACCTGGGTGGTCCAGGTTAACACCACAGGTTTGGGCAGATGGATGCCGTCCTTCCCAAGAGCATAGATCATTTAGGTTGCTTTCCATCTGGGGAAGAGAGTCTGATTATGAACAAAAATCAGCAAACCAAATGGAGGGACATTCTATGGAACAATGGTCTGCAGCACAAATTGTCAATGACGTGAGAGATAAAACAGGGCAGGCCAGCTCCAGCTTGAAGAAAACCACAGGGGCTGAGCATGGTGGCTCACCCCTGTAATCCTAGCACTTTGGGAGACTAAGGCCAGTGGATCACAAGGTCAGGAGGTCAAGACCAGCCTGGCCAACGTGGTGAAACCCCGTCCTCACTGAAAATACAAAAGTTAGCCGGGTGTAGTGACGTGTACCTGTAGTCCCAGCTACTAGGGAGGCTGAGGCAGGAGAATCACTTGAACCCGGGAGATGGAGGCTGCAGTGAGCCGAGATGGTGCCACTACACTCTAGCCTGGGCAACAGAGCAAGACCCTGTCTCAAAAATAAAATGAAATTAATAAAATAAAATAAAATAAAATAAACCACAGGGAAAAGGCAGTCCAGTGCATGTGCTGGCCCTGACCATGTGCTGGAGGAAAAAACATCTGTCGTGGTTACTAGTGGAACCACTGAGGAAATAGGAAGGTGGGCATAAGTTATTTAATCATGTTGTCAGACTTGTTTCCTGAGTTTGTTAATTGTGCAGAGGTGGTGTAAGAGGATGTCCGTGCTCATAGGACGTACACGCTGCCATGTTAAAGGATAAAGGGGCTTGATGTCTGCAGTCTACTATTGTCATCTCAGACCATGATAAAGCCCGTGGGGCAAAAGTGATACATTAGTGAACCTGGGCAAAGAGTAGAGGGGAGTTTCATGCACCATTCTTGCAACTTCTCTGTAAAGGTGAAATGGTTTCAAAGTAAAGAATTAAAAATGTTAGATTCTAACAATGGGTGGCTGAAGCCAGTGCAATGAACAATGGAGTTTAGCACATGCTGTTAAAAGAAAGACTCAGGACCCAGCACTGTGGCTCGTGCCTGTGATCCCAGCACTTTGGGAAGCCGAGAAGGGCGGATCACCTGAGGTGTGAGGGGTTCAAGACCAGCCTGGCCAACATGGTGAAATCCCGTCTCTACTAAAAATACAAAAAATTAGCTGGGCGTGGGGGCTGGGTACCTGTAATCCCAACTACTCAGGAGGCTGAGACAGGAGGATCACTTGGACCCAGGAGGTGAAGGTCACAGTGAGCTGAGATCGAGCCATTGCACTCCAGCCTGGGTGACAGAGCAAGACTCTTTCTCAAGGAAAAAAAAGAAAAAAGAAAGAAAGAAGGAAGGAAGGAAGGAGAAAAGAAAGAAGAAAGAGAAAGAAAGAAAAGAAAAAGACTCGCACAGTTACGATTTTATTGGACATAGTGTCACAGGGACTGAGGATGGATGCGATCCAGGTGCTTTTGAGGCCAGACAGCATTTCATTGAAGGGACTGAAAATCTTTTTCTTTGTCTAGCTTCTGGATTGCCCCAAGTTTTCTGATTTTCTTTCTTAAGATTTTATTATAGAAAACTTCCAACATACATAAAATTAGACAAGTGCATTCAACCCCTGTATATGTTTCACTCAGCTTCAACAGTTACCACGTTCATTTCCCCTGGCCTACTTAGCAGGCCCCAGACAGCCTTAATTGTTTACCTGAAAATACTTCAGCATGCATGGTAAGAACTGTTTTTTTCACACCATCTCAATACTGTTATCTACAAGGAGCCCTGGTGTTATCTGATACCCAGTCCTGCTGGAAATGGCCTTTCACATTTGATTTGCGATTTGCCCACAGGGGAGCTGAGTTGCTATGAATGCAGCTGTGCTCTGGGGTTCCCCAGGGCTTGGAAGCTCCAAATTCTGGAAGGTGTTGCCTGCCTGCATCACACAGGCTGTGGCCCCCTGTGTGCAGAGCCCAGGAACCTGGGCTTGGAGCCTCACCGAGTCTCTCTTGGACATCTTTGTGCAGGTGAGTGTGGGGTGTGGCCTGGAGATTCAGCCCACGAGGCATCTGCTGAGCCTTGTTTAATACAGCCCTTCCCAGTCCCATTCATTCTGTAACCCTCTTTTGGTGGGTGCTCTTGTTACCACCTCCTTCAGCACAGCCCGTGGCATGCACTATTCTCCACTGTACTCAGAACGCTAGCTTTATGAAAACAAATATATTATTAATGCGTAGAAAGAAGGGAGGAGGCACTTTGACTTCCAGGTGTTTACTGCCCCCCTTCTTTTTTTTTCAAATAACAAACAAAATACTCAATTTTCTGCCTCTCGGTGTGGAGGCTTTGACATCCCACTGTGGGATGGGCCTTTACCACAGAGAGAACAGATGAGGATCAACATCCAGAGTACGTAAAATAATTCACAAGATCAGTGAGAAAAAGATGAATGCCCCAGTTAAATGAGGGGCAAAAGGTACAGTCAGGCAGTTTGCAGAACAACAAATACAAAAGGCCACAAACTTGTGGAAAAAAAAGTGTGGCCTTATTAGGATTCAAGAAAATGCAGATTATAAAACAGTTATCCCAAGCTCTTTTGCCTCACTGGATCGCTGAAATCAGAAGTGGGTAATGAGCATGAAAACCGTGATGCGAGAGCATGGCATTAATGGTGCAGGACTGACCACAGGTAGGGCCATTTGGCATTACTTGTTAACATTTAATTTAATTTTTTTTTTGAGATGGAGTCTCACTCTGTCACCAGGCTGGAGTGCAGTGGCACAATCTTGGCTTAGTGTAACCTCTGCCTCCCGGGTTCAGGCGATTCTCCTGCCTCAGCCTCTCGAGTAGCTGGGACTACCGGCGCCCGCCATCACCCCTGGCTAATTTTTTGTATTTTTAGTAGAGAAGGGGTTTCACCATGTTCACCAGGATGGTCTCGATCTCTTGACCTTGTGATCCACGCGCCTTGGCCTCCCAAAGTGCTGGGATTACAGGCGTGAGCCACTGCGCCCGGCCACTTGTTAACATTTAAAATACACATACTCCATGGCCCACTCTAAGGGAATACTCATGCTCTTCCTTGCGGCACCATTTGCAGGAGTGAAACATAGAAACATCTATGTGTCTTTTAATGGGAGCCAAATACATGGTGCTAATTCTCAACTGTGGGTTATTCTACAAATGCAAGTCCATATGGGGATCTATTGATGCGAATAGGGGGAACTTTCAAAGAGGAAGATTCTGAGTGGGGAGAATGGTACAGAAGGAGAGATGTGTACTTACCTATTTAAAAACTCTCGCCTTTCTCCTCTCATTTCTGTGGAGATACCAATCTCTAGAATAAGATCTTCTTTTTTTTTGAGATGAAGTCTTGCTGTGTTGCTCAGGCTGGAGGACAGTGGTACAATCATAGCTCACTGTAGCCTCCACCTCCTGGGCTCAAGTGATCTTCCTGCCTCACCCTCCCACATAGCTAAGATTACAGGTGTTTGCATCACATCTGGCTCACATTTGCTTTCTTTCTGAGATGGCATGTTGCTCTGTCACCCAGGCTGGAGTGCAGTGGTGCAATCGCAGGGCTTACTGAAACCTCCGCCTCCCAGGTTCAAGCTGATTCTTCTGCCTCAGCCTCCCGAGTAGTTGGGATTAGCTACCAACATCTGGCTAATAAATTTTTTTTTTGTAAGAGACAGAGTCTCACTATGTTGTTCAGACTGGTCTCCAACTGCTGGACTCAAGAGATCCCTCCACTTTGGCCTCCCAAAGTGTTGGGATTAGAGGTGTGCCACGATGATTGGCCTGGAATAAGATCTTAAAATACCCAAATATCAGACCAACTCAGGGGGTCAGCCTGGAGGAGATGAGGGGGTTGGTCAAAGGTGTTGTCGTATTTTAGCTGGAGTTGTTTGTTTACTTATTTATTCTAACAAAGAAGCTGCTCTCATGTGTCATTAACAGAATTCAGGCTGGGCACGATGGCCCTTGCCTGTAATCCTAGCACTTCGGGAGACTGAGGTGGGAGGATTACTTGCAGCCAGGAGTTGGAGACCAGCCTGGGCAACAGAGCAAGACCCTGTTTCTACAAAAATAAAATTGAAAAATTAGCCGGGCATGGTGGTGCAAGCCTGTAGTCCCAACTACTCGGGAGGTTAAGACAGGAGGATCACTGGAGCCCAGGAGTGCAAGGCTGTAGTGAGCGCTATGATCACTGCACTCCAGCCTGGGTGACAGAGCAAAACTGTGTCTCAAAAGAAGATAAAAAGACTCAGGGTCTCTTTTGCATTGTCTCTCCTGTGCTAGCGATCACTTTGTTGAATCCTTTCGTGAAGTTCCTGGGGAAGACATTCATCTCTACAAATTGGGACCAGTGAGTCAGGGGCTGCTGCAGTGAGGGCCTCTTTCCCTTCATCTCCCTCCTTGCTTTGTAAGAATTCTTTGTCTGGCCATGACCAGAGGAGAAGGTGATGAAGAAGGGGGAAGTCAGCTTATTGAGTAGCCTGTGGCAGTTCATACGTGAGTCGGAGTGCATCTGGACCCCTGGGGCATCTGGAACTCTGCCTGTGGGGTGTGCTGTGAGCTGTTAGAGAGATGGGAGTTGGGAGTTGTCAGAAACTCACCTCGTCCTCTGGGTTTGCAGACTCCCCACCAGGGAGTCCTCTGGGCTTTACAAATATTTGATCCTCATTCCATTTTGAGCATATTTAACATTTTTTAAATGATCATGAAAGCCTCCACTCAAGTTTGCTTCCTGCCAGACCAACAGTGTGTCCACAGGCATCTCTGGATCAGCTTGTTTTAGCGCAGACTGAAGCAGCCGTGTCTGTTTAATCCTATGATCCGGAGTTTGCACCATGAGCGCTTGAACAAATACTTCAGCTTGTGTTACCGGCTGCAAAAAAAATCATCATTTTCTTGATTTTCTGAAACTAAAGCAGAAGATGGGAAATCTAAAAGGATATTGAGGTGGAAATAAGATTAGAGCTGCTTCCTAAACTTGCAGTTTCAAGTTTTTATGGCCATTATAATGGAGGCTCAGGGTTCCCACTTACTGACTTTTTAACAGAGAATATCACACTGTTATTGATTGAATTGCTCAAAAGAAGATATGTTGAAGTCCTAACTCCCAGTACCTCAGAATGTAACCTTATTTGGAGAAAGAGTCTTTACAGAGGTGATGACATAGAGTGAGGTCTTTACAGTGGGCTGTAATCCAATGTGACTGGTGTCCTTAAGGGTCAGTTTGGCCACAGGCCAGCTCACACAGGGGCAGGTGATATGCAAGTTGGCTGAAGATGAGAGACCACGGGCAGAAGACACTCGGCTGATGGACAGCTGAGGACCCTCAGAAGGAATGAACCCTGCCAGCTCCTGGCCTTCAGAGCTGTGAGACAACAAATTCTTGTTGTTTAAGCTGCCCAGTTTGTGGTGCTTAATTACGGCAGTTGTTTAAGCTGCCCAGTTTGTGGTGCTTAGTTACGGCAGCCCTAGGAGGCTACCATACGCATCTACCTGTAAGTGCCTGTGGATCAAGTGCGGCTCACTGTTGATTTTATTTTTTGGGTTTCTGCCCAAGAATTAACTTGAAAAAAAGGTTCTATTGCTAAACTATTGCTGAGCCTTGGGAAGTGGGGTGGTGGTGGGCTGCCTGGCACTGGCCCTCAGCGCTGGTCAGTGCTGCGATCAGGAGCTGGGGGCACAGATTCATGAGGCCAATTCTGGCTGGAGGTGGTGGGTGCTTCATGGAGTAGCTGGGGCTGCAGTCTGTGTACCCACCACTTGTCATCCCTGCACTTGGCCAGCCCCTTGGGCATATGGGGCACCTCTGTGCATCCCTGTCCTATGTCCAAGGCCTTCTCTCTGGGGGTCATTGGTAGGCTTTCCATCTGTCTCTATTACCTCCCTCCAGCTGTTGGGTCCTGAGCCGTGTCACTTGTGGACTGTGACCGGGGTGCATGATTTCTGCAGCGGGAGATCCCGGATGCCAGAGCAGATGAGGCAGCTCTCCAGGGGTGGGTGCTGGTAGAAAGACAGCCTGCTCCCGGGGCCAAGCCCCCTGATGCCAGGCGCCTAGTGCTGCCGGTCCTAGGGCCTTTGTTTCTCTTACAGGGACCTGGGCAAAAACAAAAAAGCCAACAAAAGCAAACATCCTCATGGCGGCTGGGATTGTGGGGCTGTCAGCAAGTGTGATTTATGCGGGTCCTGGAAGCCCTTTGAAGTAGGAGGCAAAGTGGATGGCCCTGGTCTCCTGGGGAGGCTGTGGCAGCACCAAATGGAGGAAGGAGCTGCTGTGCCCTCCCTGGGAGGGTGTGTCGGGGAGCTCTCTCACTTTTGTCCCATCTTCCAAAGCACAGGGGTAGGCCCTGAAGCAGTGGACAGAAAAAGAGGTGAGCTGCATTTGCTCCCCCAGCTTTTGCGGAGCCCCCAGGGCAGGGGCAGGGGCGCTTGGCCAGCTGGCTGCTCCCCTGAGGTTTCCTGGTGCGCAGCAGCCAAGTCACCCTTGAGTGCCGGAGGTGGGGTATCCATGGAGCGGTGTGAGGAGGAGATTTGCAGTGAGCATATTTGGGGGTGTCAGTGTGGACCCAGGTGGCCACTGGGGACTTGGGACTGGAAGGTGACTGTTCACAGATGGATCCTAGTGGATACTTTAGGTTGAAATGAGATGCAGAATTCTGTCTTCTGATTGTATTAACAGTGCTGTCAAGGACATAATTATGTAAGATTCAACCAGCTTTCTTGACATGGCAGTTTTCCTTGACCACTTGCAAAATTTAGTGTGTCATCATTTTAGTTTGGAAATTTTTTTTTGGAAATAAAATGTTATTATCATTTTCTTTTGAAAGAAGGAAACGCCATTGTTTTGCAAGGCAGAGCTGTGACACAATTTCATCTAATTAGTGAAGTGTTGTATGTTTTCAGAGTTCAAATAAGGTTCACATACTCTTTTTTTTTGTCGTTGTTGTTTTCTAAACTCTGAGCTCATTTCTTTTCTTTCTTTTAAGAAAATAATAATTTTAAAAGAACTAAGTCAAGCTTCTTATAGTTGATCAACCACACATTTCTGTGGGCTCTAAAACTCAGCCATTTAAAATAAAGCAAAACGAGAAGGAACCAAAGCCGAGTGAGGGTATACATTGAACTACTCAGGATGAAGTTTTAAAAATGCTTTTCATAATTTCTTTCTTCCCCAGCCAGAAACTTAGGCCTGCTGTGTGCCTTGGGTGTATGGGTGGGTGGGTTGCTGGGGGAAGGGTCCTTGTAATATTCAGGGAGTTTTGGCTGGGGCCAATTATTTGTTCCTAATTCTAAGTATTTATTTGAAAAAAATCACTATGTGAAAACCCTCACGAAACAATACTACTTATTTTCTGTCTTTTATGGAGGCAGCTACGTCTAAGCGACCCTTCCTGGTCCTGGGCTGTGATCAAAAGGGACTTCTTTAAGTTTTCACTGGGCTGCCTTAATTTGCTATCAGAACAGTGTAGTTAGTACTTGATTAAGTAAAAAACAAGAAAAAACCAAAATAAAAAATCTGGTAACACATGTTGATGATTTAAAAAAGAAACCAAAACGGAGGCGGGTGTGAAATGAAGAGCACCTCCCACTTCTCCCTTTTCCCTTGCCCCCCGCGTCCGTAAACACACCGAACAGACTTTGTGTTTCATTCCCGACGTTTTCTGCGCACATGTGCTTGTCTGTGCTTCTCCTTTATTTATTTTTAAAAATTCTGGTAAAATTCGCATAACATAAATTTAATCATGTTAAAGTGAACAATTCAATGTCTTTTAATCCGCTTTTATTGTTACTCGACCGTCACTACCACCCAGTTCATTTTCATCACCCCCAAAGGAAATCCTCTATCCATTAACCATCACTCCCCATTTCCCCGTCCCCGCCTTTTTCCTAGCCTCTGGCAACCCCTAATCTATTTTCTCTCCCTATGGATTTGTCTCTTCTGGAAATTTTATGTAAAGGGAGTTATGCAGTATGTGGCCTTTTGTGTCTGGCTTCTTTCACTTAGCATAATGTTTTCAAGGTTCACCCACATTGCTCCATCCTTCCTTTGTTTTTATACACAGCGAGATCATACCATACAGACTGAAGTTTGCTGTTTTCACCTAGCGATAGTTCTCGTAAGTCTTTCTATATTAGTACATGCCAGGCTACCTCATTTTTAAAAACCATTGCGATTATCTGTCGTTTGTGTATACATTGCTAATATCTGTCATTAAAATAATTTGCTGATAGCTCTCATTTGGAATTTAGTTCCCTGGTCTCCTGTGGATGTATACTTCTGATTTTTAGCTATTACTTCAAACAGGTCTGTAGTGAACATCTGTAAACATATTTGTTTTTTACTGTGTGAGTATCTGAAGAGCCAATTTCCAGTCCAATACTTTGTGCAAGGTATTATATTTTTTGAGACAATCTGGCTCTGTCTTTCAGGCTGGAGTGCAGTGGTGCAATCTAGGCTCACTGCAACCTTGGCCTCCCGGGTTCCAGCGATTCTCCTGCCTCAGCCTCCCGAGTAGCTGGGACCACAGGCGCCCGCCACTATGCCCGGCTAACTTTTTTTTGTATTTTTAATAGAGACGGGGTTTCACTGTGTTAGCCAGGATGGTCTCGATGTTCTGACCTCATGATCTGCCCGCCTCGACCTTCCAAAATGCTGGGATTACAGATATGAGCCACTGTGCTTGGCCTATATTTAAATTTTTGATAGTGTTTACAAAGTTGTTTTCCCAGAAAGTGACAGCAGTTTATTCTCCCAGTAATGATGCATGAACTTTTCAGGTTTTTCTAGGCCCAGCAACACTGAATGAAATCATCTGGCATTTTCATCTTAAGAAGTATGAGAAATAGAAATGGCATCTTAATTCTGTATGTTGACATTTTAACAATTGTCCACCAGGCCAACTGTCCTTAAAAGTAATTTGTATTTCCTTTTTCTGGCAAATAAGTGGTGTTCACTTTCTCTACTAATTTTTTAGTAGTTGTTCTCAATTGCCTCACTGGTTTCTAAGACTTTTTTTTTTTTTTTTAAGACAGTCTCGCTCAGTCGCCCAGGCTGGAGTGCAATGGCACGATCTTGGCTCACTGCAACCTCTGCCTCCCTGGTTCAAGTGATTCTCTTGCCTCAGCCTCCTGAGTAGCTGGGATTACTGGCATGCGCCACCACACCCAACTAATTTTTTTTTGTGTTTTTAGTAGAGACGGGGTTTCGCCATGTTGGCCAGCCTGGTCACGAATCTAAGACTATTTCTAAGAATATTTAGCCGTGTACCAGATGCTATGAACATGTTTTTTTCCTCAGGTTCTCCTTTGACTTTTTAAATGATCCTTGTTTTCATGCGATAAGACTTAATTTTTATGGAGTCAAATTAAGTCAACTTTTGTTTTCTGTGTTTTGAGTTTTGACTCATATATTGGAATGCCTTTGCCATTCTAAGCTTGTTTTTTAAAAATTATGCTGTTTTGGGTAGGTTCTTAATGATTTTGTGTCTGTGTGTGGTGAAATCTTTGGTTCACATGCAATTTAGATCCAGCTTTATTTTCCTCAGAAAAATGAATTGTCCTGAAATTCTTCATTGCATAATCAATTCCTTATCAAAGATTTGAAAAGCAGCCCCCTCTTTTTTGGGGTATTAAAATCCCATGATAGATTGGTGTTATTTCTGGAAAATTCAGTTTTTATCTCACTTTTCATTACCATAGCTTTCTAAATTTTGGTATTTGGTAGGACTAACTCTTTACTCATTGTTTCCAGAACTTTATTGGCTAGTTTCACTTATTTTTCCAGATAAACTTTAGAACGATTTTATTATAAGTAAGGCAAGTTCTTAAGGCTATCAGTTGTCCCACAAGTGTAGCTTTAGCTACAGCTTTTATGTTGTGTTCATGTTGCCTGATGTTTTTGGTAATTGTTCTTTTCCAATAGCCTGTCATTTCAATTTTATTTCTTCTGCAAGACAAGAAGGAAATTTAATACTTATAGGGAGCTATTTTGTGGTTTTATTGCGTTTTGTGTAGAGAGTGTGATCTGCTATGTTCTGGTTTTAGGGAATTTGATTTTTTTTAAATGGCTTAAAATTTAGTTATTAAGTGGGACCTTAGATATAATCTCAGTTAAGAGCAACCTCATTGGTTATATAGTTTAGTTTTTCTGTATGTTCACTTACACTTTTGTCTTCTTTATCTGCCCTAAGTAGAGAGATAAGTTGAAGGTATCCTAAGCCATTCTTTTGGTCTGTTTCTCTGATTTTGCTTCAGATTTTGTGTTGTGTTTTTGGACACTGGGATGTCTCTTACATACATTCTTGACAGAGCCTTACTGAGAATTCTACCTTTAGTCATTTTAAAGTGTCCCTTTTGCTTCTAATTAAGGAGTGTATGACATTAATATTACGGTTCTTTCTTATGTATGACTTGCCTGGTACATTGTTGCCATTTAAAATTTTTCTATCTTCTAGTTGTTTGGATTCAGACAGATTTTTAAATATAACAAATTTTATTTGGGTTTTAATCCTGTTGCTTTTTTCTTCTTGATATTTATTTTTCCTCAGTTATACTTACTGAGATAACATATTTGACCTCATTTCTGTCACATTTGGGGGGACCATAGTTTCTATTTTTAGTGCCTCCTTTTTTCTCCCTTTTGTTTGTTTTCTTTGACTTTTATGTAAAATATCTATCTAAGGCCGGGCGCGGTGGCTCAAGCCTGTAATCCCAGCACTTTGGGAGGCCGAGACGGGCGGATCACGAGGTCAGGAGATCGAGACCATCCTGGCTAACACGGTGAAAACCCATCTCTACTAAAAAATACAAAAAACTAGCTGGGCGAGGTGGCGGGCGCCTGTAGTCCCAGCTACTCGGGAGGCTGAGGCAGGAGAATGGCGTGAACCCGGGAGGCGGAGCTTGCAGTGAGCTGAGATCTGGCCACTGCACTCCAGCCCAGGTGACAGAGCAAGACTTCGTCTCAAAAAAAAAAAAAAAAAAAAAACTATCTAAATCCAAGTGATTAGAAGGTAAAAAAGTAAAAAGAAAGGCAGTGATGTACCAGGCAAATACTATGAATTTTTGAGATTCAACAGCTTCACCAGTTCGTGCTCTGATAATGACCAGCCCATATCCATTCTTCTCGGGAATTAGGTCTTCAGTCTGCAAATTAAGTCTTGCTTTATTTTGGCTTCGTTTTCATCTATTAAACGTTTGAATCCATGTGTTTCTGTTTGCTGTATTCTCTTTTTCAGGAACATCGCTTATAGGTGTGTTGTATCTCAGCTGTCTATAACCAGCAGTTCTGTCCTTTCTCTTTGACTTCCCCTGACACAGTGATTGTCAATCTTGCCCCCACGATGAACTCACTTTTGCAGCTTTACATTCCTCTGGCATGTGTTAGAAACAAGTGCTCAGTGCTGCAAAGAAAAACCAGCACTTAAATAGGAAGTTTCTCAGCAAGGCACATTTACTTCTGCAGAAGGGTGCTGCTTGTGTTTGTCGTGCTCGCAAGAGCACACCAAACAAAGGAGAGAAGGGGTTTTTATCCCTAACGCAGCTTCTGTTTCTGTGTCCTCCTATTGCCTGTGGTCGGACTGCGCAATCTAAGCTGATCCCGAATGGCTAAGACTTAAACTTTTCCAAACAGAGTAAATGTGTGGAAAGAAGGGGGAAGTAGGAGTAGTTTACAATTTGTGACTAAAAAGTTGAGTCTTTGTTTCTAGCAGTTTGGTCAGCAAAGGCAGGAAGCCTTGTTAACAGAACAAGAAAGAACAAGAACGTTTGAAAAGGAACTTACTGTTTCCAGCACGTGGGACCTAGGTCTGTATAAGAGCTTCCAGGTGACTCTGATGTGTGGCTAGAGTTGTGAATCTCTGCTTTTCAGGGGAGCTTTAAAAAATATGGTGGTTGGGTTGGTTTCCTCCTGCTTATGATTTCAATTAAACTGTCTGGGGTGTGGCCGGGCGTGGTGGCTCACACCTGTAATCCCAGCACTTTGGGAGGCCGAGGTGGGCGGATCATGAGGTCAGGAGATCAAGACCATCTTGGCTAACATGGTGAAAACGTGAAAACCCCATTTCTACTAAAAATAGAAAAAATTAGCCGGGCGTGGTGGTGGGCACCTGTAGTCCCAGCTACTCGGGAGGCTGAGGCAGGAGAACGGCACGCACCTGGGAGGCAGAGCTTGCAGTGGGGCGAGATCGCGCCACTGCACTTCAGCCTGGGCGACAGACCGAGACTCTGTCTCAAACCAAAAAAAAAAAAAAGCTG